>NC_088237.1:20739277-20864687 GCF_036934945.1 Oncorhynchus masou masou
ACGTTTATTCTAATGCCAAGTAAATGCCAAGTTTATTCTAATGCCACGTTTATTCTAATGCCAAGTAAATGCCACGTTTATTCTAAAGCCAAGTAAATGCCACGTTTATTCTAATGCCAAGTAAATGCCACGTTTATTCTAATGCCAAGTAAATGCCACGTTTATTCTAAAGCCAAGTAAATGCCACATTTATTCTAATGCCAAGTAAATGCCAAGAACCGATAGACTGCTAGAGAACAGGATGGATAGTGTGATAAGCCTTGTAGGAGAATGAAAGCAATTAACATCACTCTAGAGAAAAGGTTCCTGGAGTATCCTTTAGTGGTTGTTCAAATTGAAACTGTTGGGGAACCCCTATAAGTTCTCCAAAGAACCTCTTTTAATGGATCCTCAAATAACCTTTTGGGGTTCATTTTTTAACTACCCCCCCCCCCATCCCCTAAGATTATTAATAATAATACACATAACAATAACAACAATAAAACTATATTTGAGTTGTCAGTGTTCATTATGATTTTAGTGGCAAAGCAGAATAGAAATCGAAATATGAGGTAAACTCCCAGCAGTATATCCTCTGGCGTGTTGATGTTAATGTGTTGATGTTCTTCGTATCCATAGCCAGAATTATGTTGCAGTGCATGGTGGTCAAACAGGTTTCCTGTTATATTCATCAGAGGTGTAGGGAAGGTGAAAAAATAGTAGTTATACAGATGATTAACAAAACACGCACACAACAGTATTCATACCGTTTTTGTGGCGAGTGTGAATGAGAAAAAAAAACAGTTTTAATAATGGTTTTCATACACATACCTTGTCCATAATGTAAAGGCCTATGGAATATTCATTAAAGAGGTATCTGCATAATAACATACCAATAGACATACCTTTGCATGCCTCCTCGTCTGTATACCTGCAGACACAGACATAAATTCAGCAGTTCACTCATATGCATCCAATACATCCTTTAAAATATTCTTATAGCTTACAGTACATATTCTTACCTCTTAATTTATATCCATTGAATTGTGTCCATTTTCTGTTTTTGAAAGATTTGCACAAATATTAAAAGATAGATGGTTTCATCAAAACAATATGAATTTAGATCATTCAAGGGACAAACCTTACCTTAATTTGAGGAGATCTTTAGATCATGTTTCAGTTAAGTGCCTGCACCTGCTGTCCTTTCAAATTCAAATCCAAACATTTCAGTTGGGCAGTTAGGTTCCTTCAAGAACCCCCACCAACTGAGGAGGTTCCTCGATGAACCCCACCTCCTATGGGCTTCTTGGAAGAACCTTTTGGGAAAAGTGTTCAGTGCCAAGTACCCTAAGGTTCTTCAAATACCTTTTCTTTTCCCATTCAATCCCTTTGTAGAGCTGGTACCACGTGGTGCTTCCAGAGTTGTGAGTGGCCTGGTGCTGCTGATCCCAGGTCTGGTGACACAGATGAAAGGGACAGTGAGACGCTGATCAATTCCCTCTTAATCACGCCGGCCCAGGCACCCAAATACTCAATGGAATTTGTCCAGGGACAGGTCATCCTCATTCGTGTGATTTTACACCCACTGTCCAATGTTCCCTCAAATGTTTTGGGGCACTGAGCACAGTTTTCGTCTTGTGATCGGACACTTAAACATTGTGAGAATTTTGTGCAACTTCCAGCGTGCGTTTACATCGAACAGCCTTCAAAATGGCACCAGAAGAAATGGCAGCAGTTTTACAGGCGCCCAACCAATTGGGCTTTTATCTGTTTTTTATCTCGTTATTTGTAACTTATTTTGTACATAATGTTTCTGCAACTGTATCTTATGGCAAAAAAGAGCTTCTGGATTTCAGGACAGCGATCACTCACCTCGGATTAGACAAAGATTTTTTTGTCAACAAGCAAGACGCACAAGACATTCTCCAAACACCCGACAGGGCCAACATCCCCGTTATTTGCAAGAGGAAGCGGCGCTCCTAGTGGCCGGAGACTTTAATGCAGGGAAACTTAAATCAGTTCTACCAAATTTCCATCAACATGTTAAATGTACAACCAGAGGGAAAAACATTCTAGATCACCTGTACTCCACACACAGAGACGCGTTCAAAGCTCTCCCTCGCCTCCACTTGGTAAATCCGACCACAACTCTATCCTCCTGATTCCTGCTTACAAGCCAAAATTAAAGCAGGGAGCACCAGTGACTCGGTCTATAAAAAAGTGGTCAGATGAAGCAGATGCTAAACTACAGGACTGGTTTGCTATCACAGACTGAAACATGTTCCGGGATTCTTCCAATGGCATTGAAGAATACACCACATCAGTCACTGGCTTTATCAATAAGCGCATTGAGGACGTCGTCCCCACAGTGACTGTACATACCCCAACCAGAAACCATGGATTACAAGCAACATTCCCACTGAGCTAAAGGGTAGAGCTGCCGCTTTCAAGGTGCGGGACCCTAACCCGGAAGCTTACAAGAAATCCTACTATGCCCTGAGAGGAACCATTCAACAGGCAAAGAGTCAATACAGGGCTAAGATTGAATCATACTACACCGGCTCTGACGCTCATCTTATGTGGCAGGGCTCGCAAACTATTACAGACTACAACGGGAAGCACAGCCGCAGGCTGCCCAGTGGCATGAGCCTACCAGACGAGCTAAATCACTTCTATGCTCACTTCAAGGCAAGCAACACCGAGGCATGCATGAGAGCATCAGCTGTTCCGGGCGACTGTGTGATCACGCTCTCCATAGCTGAGGTAAGACCTTTAAACAGGTCAACATTCACAAGGCTACGGGGCCAGATGGATTACCAGGACGTGTGCTCCGGGCATGTGCTGACCAAAGGGCAGGTGTCTTCACTGACATTTTCAACATCTCAACATTTCAACATCTCAACATCAATCAACGTCTCTGATTGAGTCTGTAATACCAACATGTTTCAAGCAGACCACCATAGTCCCTGTGCCCAAGAACACAAAGGCAACCTGCCTAAATGACTACAGACCCGTAGCATTCACGTCCGTAGCCATGAAAGATTGGTAATGGCTCACATCAACACCATTATCCCAGAAAACCTAGACCCACTCCAATTTGCATACCGCCCAAACAGATCCACAGATGATGCCATCTCTATTGCACTCCACACTGCCCTTTCCCACCTGGACAGGAGGAACAATTACGTGAGAATGTTATTCATTGACTACAGCTCAGCGTTCAACACCACAGTACCCTCAAAGCTCATCACTAAGCTAAGGATCCTGGGACTAAACACCTCCCTCTGCAACTGGATCCTGGACTTCCTGACGGGCCACCCCAGGTGGTGAGGGTAGGTAGCAACACATCTTCCACGCTGATCCTCAACACTGGAGCTCCCCATGGGTGGGTGCTCAGTCCCCTCCTGTACTCCCTGTTCACCCACGACTGCATGGCCAGGCACGACTCCAACATCATCATTAAGTTTACAGACTACACAACAGCCTAATCACCGACAACAACGAGACAGTCTATAGGGAGGAGGTCAGAGACCTGGCCAGGTGGTGCCAGAATAACAGCATATCCCTCGACGTAACCAAGACCAAGGAGATGATTGTGGACTACAGGAAAAGGAGGACCGAGCACGCCCTCATTCCATACGGTTTTAGCCAATGGGCTATTGTGACTATTTGAGCATCATGTAGGCCTACCAACAAAACCAATGGAGCAAATCCATTGGTCACATGGAAATATGGAAATATTTTTTGATATAGCCTACAGTAGGCTATATGTGGTGTTCAATGCAGGCCTACATTGCATGAGACTTTTATGAAGGGTTTGAAATGAATTCATGACTTTTACTTGGTCTGTAACACCATGGGCCAAATAGCTACCTGGTAATTGCAATGTATTGTATTGTATGATGCAAGAAACCACTTCACAAAATACAATGTATTATTATTACCATACAGAGAATTAGACAATGTAGACTACCCCTCTGCCTATTGGCTTATTTACATATTCAAGCCTGTCTCAAAATACAACACTGACCCTTTAATTAAGACAAACATTTTATCTGACTGGCTTTTTAAAAACAGCTTGAAATGTAGCCTACACGTTTTGTAGGAAGCAGTAACTCGCCATTGCTGACGTATACTTATCTATAACTGGGCTAATAACTCGCTAACTAAATCAACATATGTGCACAAGCGCGACTCTTGCGCTCGGATTCAAACTGATCTGAAAAGCGCATTCATTAGCGGGTAATTGAAAGACCGCTCATGGGCTACCCCGCCAATAGAATTATACTCCGTTGCGCTCTGGCTCTGCCTAAAACAAAATCACAGACTCAATCTTGCAAACTTAGGTTTGTTTTGTTTCATTGCAAAGGGGCTGATATTATGTTAATTCGATCACAGAAAAAAATGTTGATCTATAGTGCAAACTAATGGGACGACCTCAGTGAAGTTCAACTTTCGTCTCTTCGAGGCATGGCATTTCTTAGAGGGAACATTGCCACTGACCCCCTGTAACCCTGACTCCCACCCACCCCCAGTCTCTGTTTATCACATTAATAATACAGTGGTTTTGTCCATGCTGGGATACTCAAGTCCATATTCTCATCAGTCACTAGAATGGTTCATTGGTAATGAGCATCAACTGTACTGGTTTAGGGTCAGTTGTCACCATTATCAAGCAATCCAGTAGTGTCTGTTAGGAAGGGTCTCGGAAACAGAAAAAGAGCTGTAATTGCTCAGAATTCTATACCCATGGACCCATGTAAACCAAGCCAAATTGGCAAATGTACACTACATGACCAAAAGTATGTGGACACCAATCATAGGCATTAATTTGGAGTTGGTCCCCTCTTCGCTGCTATAACAGCCTCCACTCTTCTGGGAAGGATTTCCACTAGATGTTGGAACATTGCTACTGGGACTTGCTTCTATTCAGCCACAAGAGCATTAGTGAGGTCGGGCACTGATGTTGGGCGATTAGGCCTGGCTCGCAGTCGGCATTCCAATTCATCCCAAAGGTGTTCATTGGGGTTGAGGTCAGGGCTCTGTGCAGGCCAGTCAAGTTCTTTCACACCAATCAAACTTTATAGTTGGCACTATACATTGGGGTAGGTTGCGTTCTCCTGGCATCCGCCAAACCCAGATTTGTCCGTCGGACTGCCAGATGGTGAAGCGTGATTCATCACTCCAGAGAATACATTTACATTGCTCCAGAGTCCAATGACGGCAAGCTTTACACCACTCCAGCCGACGTTTGACATTGCGCATTATGATCTTAGGCTTGGCTGCTCGGCCATGGAAACCCATTTCATGAAGCTCCTGACGAACAGGTCCTGTGCTGACATTGCTTCCAGAAGCAGTTTGGAACTCGGTAGTGAGTGTTGTAACCGAGGACAGACCATTTTTTACGCTGGAATATCTGTCTATTCTATCAGATAGAACACATGGATTTGTCATACTGACATCACATCAGAGAGGACAGGGGAAGACGAGAGAGAGACTGATATCCTTCACATACCCCCTCGCTGTACATTAGCTCTGCCGCTAGTGTTCAGCATCAGTGACCAGTGTTTAGATAACACTCATGAGCCGTGGCCGCCTTCCCTTCCTTCCTGATTATCAACCATCCCACTGGGCACATGCGGGTTGAATCAACGTTGTTTCCACGTCATTTCAAGGAAATGACATTGAACCAACATGGAATAGACATTGAATTGACGTCTGTGCCCAGTGGGACGCCGTCACTTACTTTAAGACGAACATGAACAGGGATTTTACAATGCTACACGGCCCAAAGGGAAACAGTCGAACGGTGTGGAGGGGAAAGGGACAGCTGGTCAGTGATATACACAACAATCACAACTCGTTGCTATGCTCTGTTTTTGACCACCTGTATTTCCTATTTTCCTGACTGATCCAGATCAAACACAGAACAGAGAGACAGGGCATTTGGCTCCAGTCCAGGTTTTGCAGCCTGCCTTGCCTAAGGGCTCACTTTATGAAAATACCAAGCCTTAGGGACAAAGAGAGATTGACTCTTTCCCTATCAGTTGTAGAATATCAGCTTGTGAGGGCAAAGGTCAGCTCCAGTAGCCAAACTAAATGTCAATGATAACTCAAGAGGAGAGGCTGTAGTGTTTAATACTTCAGCTCAGCAGTTCACATAATGGTAAACTAACACTACAGAGCCTGTTGAGGCAATTGGTAGGTCCACAGTAGAGTAAACCTGATGGAATTATATCTCAAGTCCTCATTCCTCCAATGGGAGTGTCGAGTTGAGAGAGTTCATTTATTTGACCTGGCAACCTGGCATAATGAACATGTCAAAGCAACTAACCACACCTGACAAGCTTAACAATTAGATCCTACTATGTGTCTCCCATGCTATCCACCAACAACAGCACCCATATGTCAGCATCAAGGGAACACTGAGGAAATGTCATGTAGCCACTGTCAGTACACACTTAGGGGGAAAAATGCTATCTAGAACCTTAAAGGGTTCTTCGGCTGTCCCCATAAGAGAACCCTTTGAATAACCCTTTTTGGTTGCAGGTAGAACCCTTTTGGGTTCCATTAAGAACCCAAAAGGGTTCTCCTATGAGGAGAGCTAAATAACCCTGTTGGAACCCTTTCTTCTAAAAGTGTACCAACAACACTGAATAGTAGAGAGCTGAAAGCTCCCCTACTGCCTGGCCCCACTAGCTAATCTCACCCTGACAGTTTTCTTAAAACGTTTCCTCTTTTATTTTGAAAAAGAGTTCCTCATTTCCATTTCTCCCCCACGCTTTGCTGCTCCATGAATCATTCATAGGTAAGAGCCTGCCTGGCCTGGGTGGAGCATCCTCACAGGGAGGTTTGGAAGAATCAATACAGGTGGTGAGGGGGGAGACGAAAGCCTGTCTCTTCCAGGCCCCCCTCTGTTGTTAGACTGAATGACTTATGCTATCACTATTATACTACACTGGCTATCAGGACTAAGGCCCTAGTCTCATCCATTTAACATAACGGTGGGAGAATGAGCTATTGAGCCAATTGCCTGATAACCTCCGTGTCAAGCGCATCAAGTGTCAAACGTTAGAAGACAACCGTCGGTGGCTGGGCTATAATAGGGGGATTAGGAGATTATGAGTTCTGAAATTACTGTAGTTCATCTGAGGTCAAGCTGTAATACGAGACATCCTGGAGGGCTCGAGGGTCAGCACATCTCCAAATTATCACTGTAGAAGGAACGATTAAAATGTCTGATGTCATCATTTCTGAATTTGACAATCACAGCAATGTGGTGTGCTCTTTTAAACAGATTTAGGGGGGGGGGGGGGTCTTGCAGGGAATAAACACTGCTTTATGTCCGACAAAATAAGAGTTCTTTCTTTCACATCCCCAAACAGGATTTGTCTGAAAGTTCAGTTCCCTCTGTGTTTTGGCATTCAGCACACACGGCCCTGCGTAGAATAACTGTCAATGTGTATTGACAACAATGATCGGAGGCTTAAAGCTTCATCTGGTCTTTCAAGGAAACCTGGAGGAGAGCCAGTATAGCGCCGTGTTGAATGTATAACAGACTGAAGGAATATCAGTGGGGACACCAGTCCAACATACTGATATCTTGGCTCCCTACTTCCACTAGCAAACATACACAAAGCCCTTTCTTTGTGACCAGGAAGAAAAAGAGGAGAGACTGAATAATGTCTGCTATTCCAGGGATGTCTGTACCATTTTAGAGGTCATTCTACATATTCACTTTGAGTCTAATTCAGACTTGAGATAAGTAGACTTAACATGGATTTATTATTTTCTTAAATGGTTGATTTAAGTCCTTGTTTTATTGACTTAAATTCATGTTAAGTCTATTTACATGTATCTCAAGTCTGAATCGGACCCAACATGAATAGCTTACACTTGGAGAACAAGAGGGTGAGGCACTGACTGTACCTCTGCCATAACCCCGTCTCTCACACTAAATATTGATTATGATACAGCCACCCTGCGAGCACACCTCTACATTACAGAGGTGGACAGGTGGAGATAGGAAGCGTTCGTCAAACACGGATGGAGAAGGAGTCACACAGCTGGAGTATTGATCCAGGACCTGCTGGCCACATGCGCTCTGTGATGACTCTGATATAGGGGGCTGCGTCAGTGTCAGAGATGGCTATGATGGCTTTTTCAGAAGAGGACGAGACAATGATAGGTTGGTTCTCCCTCTATAAAGCTGTCACAGTGGAGCTATTCACCCCCCAACCCCTGTCATTCTACTCAGAGGACTCAAGGATCAACACACACACACACACACACACACACACACACCACAGAGACAAGTCTGTACATATAGCTAGGTCCCTTTAGGTCGTTTTGTATTAATAATCAAAGATATATAGACTAATTTGTCCTCTTCATCATTTACGTTTTTCAAATTAAATCACATTTTATTGGTCACGTGTTTAGTAGATGTTATTGCAGGTGTAGCGAAATGCTTGTGCTTCTAGTTCCGACAGTGCACTAATATCTAAGTAATATCTAACAATTTCACAACAAATACCTAATACACACAAATCTAAATAAAGGAATGGAATTAAGAATATATAAATATATGGATGACCAATGTCAGAGCGGCATAGACTAAGATACAGTAGATAGTATAGAGTACATTAAATACAGTATTTTTGTTCACTTAACACCGCGACTTCATATACTCATCCGTTATATCTCCCAAGTATCACAGATTATTGTGAAAGACACAAATTGCTTATTGGAAATTCTGTGTACACAATGAGTTTCCATCACAGATAAAGACAATAGGTTAGTTTATCAACTATGTCTCTCTGAGCAACATGTTCACAGAATCAATTTCTGATCCGGTAAAGGGTGCAGCTTGTGCTGCAAAATCTCTACTTGAAACTGTAATCCTCAGAGGATCTTCAGAAAATGAAAACGGCACATCGGGTCAAGAGTGAGGAAGTGAGGTTTACACCGTTCAGGCCGACAGGCAGCCGAAAAGGAGAGGAATGGGAAAACATAAAACCTGGAATTAACAATGAACTCTCACCGGAGGGCTTCATTTGCTAAGATCAGTAGTAATTTTACAGAATTTCAGAGGACCTCAACAATGTTAAAAATGTTTTAAACTCCAGTCCTGGGTAAATATGAAAAATAGAGAGGAAACCAATTTTCACTATTAAAACCTAGAGGCATTACAACTTAACGCACACTTCTGCTGTCATGGTAAGATAACCTGTATGTGATTGAAAATCCTATAATTGAATAGAGAATAGCGGAGAGGATGTAGGCTGACTCAAGAGGCACGCATGCACTCACTTTTATCATTGAGACATCTATACTCCCACTCAGACTCCCACACAAGCATCCACTCTGCTTCAGATGAAAATGACATACATTGCTACATCCTTGACTACCTGATTGACCTTCAAGAGAGACTTCAACACAAGATGGCATCCACAAAATCCAGCATTTCACTCTATTTAGTCAATCTTAAACCTACAAGACAGATCTGAAAGTATTACCTTCACCGATTTGCAAACAGCAGATTTTTTATTATTTCATAATGTCTGTGAAATGAAAAGGTTTCGCCTTAAACAGCGCTACTGAAATGTTTCACACAACCATTGAACTTCACAGAGATGAGAATGAGCTTCAGATATGATAACTACATAACCTTTCACTCACACACAATTCTGTTCATATTAAGATTCTGCATCTGTGGACAACTGGAGATTCATTAACTTCACAGCCTATAGGTCTTTGTATATTAAATGTCTAACCAAACTCGTCTGGCCGGTGTGCATTGATATGATTCCAACACACACACACACACACACACGGTTGCCTCCCACAATGTATCCAATGCTGTTGCCTAGGGTCCGGTTTGCAAAACTATACACACACTTCGCTCATCTCTCTCTCTCTGATACCACCCCCGTGACCAGCGTGAGTCGACGGAATTAAGATACGCGGGTTGGATCGGGGAGTCTAGGTATGAAGAATGATCCTGCCTCCTTATAGAATCTAGAACAGAACAAATGCATCTGGGCTTGTTGCAACCTTGTATAAGTGATAGAGGAGCCATACAGTAGTTCAATACCATGTGTTTTACAGAGACATGATTACAGCTTGGGTTGTGCGGTCCGTCATACAGTGAGGGTGTTTCTGCTGAATACATTGGTATAAGAGTAAGATACGTGGGTTGTCAATGCTCCCAATAATAGCGTGGATCCTGTGGTTTTTAGGACAATAGGTACACTAACAAGATGAATTAACTTCCCAGATGTATATTCATTTAACATGACGTTATCAAGAGAACTAAAAGGTGCCTAAAACACACTGTGTTGAGACGTGGGGCGGGAGGAAACAGATGTGAAGGTCACTATGATTGTTCTGAGTGGTTCAAAGGACCCTTCCAGGAAGATCCCATATGCTGGGGAATAAACACTCATTCTCCTCCGACAGGCCATCTGCAAGAAGAGTACTGCCTATATTCAGTTATCAAAACTAAGAACTATTCATCACAATCCAATCTTATTAGTCAGCCTAGTAAAAAGGTACCATCTATGCAATGACCAATCCTAGTCAGGTATGGAGAAATAACTTTACTGGCGGACTCACTTTTCTCTGGGAATGAGACGCGTAGCTTTTCTGCATCACTCTAGCATTTCAGATTAACAGGCATTAACAGGCTCACACACTGTGTGTCACAGAGGAACTGTTGGAGGAACAGGACCCAACCTAACGGGGAAACTCACAGGGATGGAATGGAAGGTGGGCGTGGGAGAGAGGATGGTGTGCACAACATGGCAGAGAACACCAGTCGGCAAACTTAGAAATAATGGGCCAACACCCCAACGCTGAATCAGAAGTGAAGGAGAATTCCTTGTTCCAGACACTTCTAAAATTTGAATAACTGTCAAATTGACACAATTTCTTTGACATGAGAAATGGTAAGCCACATTAGGAACATCCATAGAGAAATAGTAAGCTACATTAGGAACATCTCTAGAGAAATGGTAAGCAACACAAGGAACATCTCTAGAGAAATGGTAAGCTACATTAGGAACATCTCTAGAGGAATGGTAAGCTACATTAGGAACATCTCTAGAGAAATGGTAAGCAACACAAGGAACATCTCTAGAGAAGTGGTAAGCTACATTAGGAACATCTCTAGAGAAATGGTAAGCTACATTAGGAACATCTCTAGAGAAATAGTAAGCTACATTAGGAACATCTCCAGAGAAATGGTAAGCTACACAAGGAACATCTCTAGAGAAATGGTAAGCAACATTAGGAACATCTCTAGAGAAATGGTAAGCTACATTAGGAACATCTCTAGAGAAATGGTAAGCAACATTAGGAACATCTCTAGAGAAATGGTAAGCTACATTAGGAACATCTCTAGAGAAATGGTAAGCTACATTAGGAACATCTCTAGAGAAATGGTAAGCTACATTAGGAACATCTCTAGAGAAATGGTAAGCAACATTAGGAACATCTCTAGAGAAATGGTAAGCAACATTAGGAACATCTCTAGAGGAATGGTAAGCTACATTAGGAACATCTCTAGAGAAATGGTAAGCAACATTAGGAACATCTCTAGAGAAATGGTAAGCAACATTAGGAACATATCTAGAGAAATGGTAAGCAACATTAGGAACATCTCTAGAGAAATGGTAAGCAACATTAGGAACATCTCTAGAGAAATGGCAGCTACAGTACACTAACTACGACTGTGGTTTTACTTCTCCGACAATAACCCTCCATGAGACTGAAATGTATACATACAGTTGAAGTCAGAAGCTTACATACACCTTAGCCAAATACATTTAAACTCAGTTTTTCACAATTCCTGACATTTAATCCTAGTGAAAAAATGCTGTCTTAGGTCAGCTGGTTCACCACTTTATTTTAAGAATGTGAAATGTCAGAATAATAGTTGATAGAATGTTTAATTTCAGCTTTTATTTCTTTCATCACATTCCCAGTGGATCAGAAGTTTACATACACTCAATTAGTATTTGGTAGCTTTGCCTTTAAATTGTTTAACTTGGGTCAAACGTTTCGAGTAGCCTTCCACAAGCTTCCCACGATAAATTGGGTGAATTTTGGCCCATTCCTCCTGACAGAGCTTGTGTAACTGTGTAACAGAGCTTGACTTTGTTGTCCTTAATCCATTTTGCCACAACTTCGGAAGTATGCTTAGGGTCATTGTCCATTTGGAAGACCCATTTTCGACCAAGCTTTAACTTCCTGACTGATGTCTTGAGATGTTGCTTCAATATATCCACATACTTTTCCTGCCTCATGATGCCATCTATTTTGTGAAGTGCACCAGTCCCTCCTGCTGCAAAGCACATCCACAACATGATGCTGCCACCCCTGTGCTTCACAGTTGGGATGGTGTTCTTCGGCTTGCAAGCCTCCCCCTTTTTCCTCCAAACATAATGATGGTCATTATGGCCAAACAGTTCTATATCAGACCAGAGGACATTTCTCCAAAAAGTACAATCTTTGTCCTCATGTGTAGTTGCAAACCGTAGTCTGGCTTTTTTTAATGGTGGTTTTGGAGCAGTGGCTTCTTCCTTGCTGAGGGGCCTTTGAGGTTATTTTTTATTTGACCTTTATTTAACCAGGCAAGTCAGTTAAGAACAAATTCTTATTTTCAATGACGGCCTAGGAACAATAGGTTAACTGCCTGTTCAGGGGCAGAACGACAGATTCGTACCTTGTCAGCTTGGGGGTTTGAACTTGCAACCTTCCGGGTACTAGTCCAACTCTCTAACCACTAGGCTACCCTGCCGCCCCATGTTGATATAGTACTCGTTTTACTGTGGATATAGATACTTTCATACCTGTTTCCTCCAGCATCTTCACAAGGTCCTTTGCTGTTGTTCTGGGATTGTTCTGGGATTGATTTGCACTTTTCACACCAAAATACGTTCATACTCCTTCTACGTCCAATACTCCTTCTTGAGCGGTATGATGGCTGCGTGGTCCCATGGAGTTTCTACTTGCATACTATTGTTTGTACAGATGAACGTGTTACCTTCAGGCGTTTGGAAATTGCTTCTAAGGATGAACCAGAATTGTGGAGGTCTACGATTTCTTTTCTGAGTTCTTGGCTGATTTCTTTTGATTTTCCCATGATGTCAAGCGAAGAGGCACTGAGTTTTAAGGTAGGCCTTCAAATACGTCCACAGGTACACCTCCAATTAACTCAAATGATGTCAATTAGCCTATCAGAAGATTCTAAAGCCATGGCATAATTTTCTGGAATTTTCCAAGCTGTTTAAAAACACAGTCAACTTAGTGTATGTAAACTTCTGACCACTGGAATTATGATACAATGAATTATAATCGAAATAATATGTCTGTAATCAATTGTTGGAAAAATGACTTGTGTCATGCACAAAGTAGATGTCCTAACCAACTTGCCAAAATTATAGTTTGTTAACAAGAAATTTGTGGAGTGGTTGAAAAACGAGTTTTAATGACTCCAACCTAAGTGTATGTAAACTTCCGACTTCAATTGCTGGGCCACATGTCATTCAACAACTAAAGTGAAACACACACACAAACACACACACACCTCACCTCCTTCCATATAGGCTCCCTAAAGATTGACTGGGCAGAGAGAAGGCGTTTCCTAGCAACTGCTCAGCTGTATCAGTCAGCTGTTTGACAGGGAAGAAGAGAACGCTGGCATAACACTGTGGTGGGTCTGATAAATGGACATGTATAAAGGGACATGTTGAAGAAACCAGAGGTCAACAAGGACGCTGTGAAACTAGCTCTGTGTACTACATAGACACAGGCTATGCAGAATAAAGATCACAGATAGCACTACGATTGAAAGGCATATTCGTCAATATCAATAAGTGCTTAATGTACATTGGGTTTTGAGATTATGATTTTAAGTTCAGTCTTTTATATCACATTGTACTACATCACAATAAACACAAAGCACCACTGCAAAGTGCACTCTAAATCTCCAAGACACAAATTCCTGGGCTTGACACATTTACACTGACATTGAGCACATTGAGATGGGATAAATACGCCCCTTTAAGCAATAAAGTGTCATTCATCACCCAGACTGACTGTACAACGTGTGTACAGGTATATGTGGGGAAGTGTACTAGCCACCCCTAGGGGGACACAGCTGGGTCAACGTACTCTACCTGTGGCCCTGGGGAAGCTGCCATAATCTCTCTCTCTCTCTCTCTCTCTCACACACACAAACTGGAAGAGGCAGAGCACGCATCCTTGGTGAACCCCAGCGTGTCAGAGACATGGTGAAATGGGTCAAGGCTTCCGGAATCTGTCTGTTTAACTCTCCTCAACTCCAGCTTCTATCTGTCCCTCTCGGGACCGTCACCATGTCCAGCCAATGTGAGGGATGATGCTATACAACTACAGCTCGTGGTTATCAATGTTGCTCAAGAGGAGTCTGTATGGAGAAAAGACAAAAAAACGGAGATGTGAAGGAACTTAAAATGCCAAATGACAGGATGGATTCCCTAGAGGCGGTTGGTTTCTTAGAGAAAGGTACATTAGAGAGAGGATAGGATCGGGGACCGCCCCGGCGGGTCATTGTGGATTCTGGGCAGAGTGTAGTGCGGCATTAGCTGGGGTATTTTGGGTGTGATCCAGGTCTGAAATAACAGGCCCTGTCCTCCACAGGCCCATTGATGACAGGAAAAATAGACTCTCCTGGTTTGTGGTTTGGACTGTGATTTACCTTTGAAGATCCCGGGCCTCAACAGGAGAGAGGCGGGCAGCTTCAGCCACGGTCGGAGATTCACTTCTCCAGCACTGGATGTCAGCCCAGTCGGCTGAGAGCTCTGAAGGGGGTGAAGGGAGGCGAGGGAGGGGGAGACTAGCAGCGATTGCCATCCATCACAGGTATCCTGCTGGGTCAGCAGCAGTACAAATGGAGAGAATAATAGCACTCATGTATCCGTCTGCTCAAATACACTTCAATAAAGACGGTAGATTAAACATTCTATCTACTGTGTTGTGTGAAAGATCTGACTCTCAGAAAGTCCTCAAAACGAGCCGTCCTCCACAGCAGACCTGCCCCAAAATATCAGGGAGACTGGACCACAACTTACCTGTCAGGAGGGCCACAAATGCCCCAAAAGAGGGTCTTGATGGGAAATACAGGGTAAAGAGTATTGAAGACGCCCAAATTACAACTGACTATCATCTCTGAGGCAAACGTTATAAGGATGTTCTTCACGGAGAGAAGTCTCAAGTAACTGTCGTTCATTTAGCCTTCTGTCAGATTTGACTAAATGACTTTCAGTGCAAAGATGTTGCCTGTTTATAATCCTGGGCTTTCCAGTCTGGATGTGTTCTATACAGCAATGAATCCCCACAGACTCTCCAGTGACAAGGCATTTTATTATGGCATTAGAGATATCTGAACCCCCATCTTCATAGCATAGTGAAGGATCAATACCATGTAGTGAATTACAGTGAATACCCACAGACTCTCCAGTGACACAATGGTGTGTATTCATGAATGCCAAGGGAAGCTTAAGGTTCCCCAATTTATTGACAAAAAAATATATATCTTTCGTCTCTCTGTTTTTCAAAAATGTCCTTCATTTGGAAAGAGACCATGTATCTCACTGGAGAAAGCATCCAAGAGAATGAAACATGCCCATCTATCTCTGTATGTGTAGCCCATCTATCTGATGCTGTCTGGTCCAGAAGAGTGTGACATTGTTGCCACCGGTAGCATTGAATGCAAGGGAACAGTGAGCTCTTGGCCTCCCTTGATGAAAAAAGATTAAATAATAATAGCATTGAGCCAAACAGTGAATGGTCCTTGCACATCCCAAAAAAAGTGTCAAGTGAAGCCCGTTTGGATTTGGTTCCTATCAAATCGCATCGAGAGCATACGTCATTGACAGAAACAACTGTTGCATCTCGTTGTGTTGTTGTCCTCTGGTGGCTAGCTAGCTAGCTAAAAGTGGCTATTTCCTGAAATAGCCATGGAATGAGATCGGGATTTGGACTTTTACTTAATTCTCCATACTGGCCAATGATTAAAATTGCGATTCTGATCCAACAATTTATTTTCATACATTGTGCCCCTGGCCTGAGAGGATGGAAGTTCAATATATGTAGCTAGATGTAGAAGGCTAATGGTAACTAGGTAATGTTGCCCATGAATGGAAGTTAGGCTAGCGAGCAAGCATTTTAACTAGGTAGCCTGGGACAACAAAAAATAAAAGCATGTACTGTATGACAGAGAGGAGGATGGTATTGGTGTAGGGTGAGTCAACATGTTTTTCTACTTGCACGCACGCACGCACGCACGCACGCACGCACGCACGCACGCACGCACGCACGCACGCACGCACGCACACACACACACACACACACACACACACACACACACACACACACACACACACACACACACACACACACACACACACACACACACACACACACACAAATCAGAACCATGGACAGCAACATCATATTTAGCTTATGTTGGACTAAATTGTTTTTGGTAACTTTTAGTTGTCACTGTATTAGAATAAGCAGAGGTGATTTGATGATGTTGAAATGTTGAAGTGTAAATGGTGCTGAAATAGTGGAGGCAGTTCCTGTTTTCTTTGGGACTTGCGGTAACTCTCCATGGTTCTAAATCAATAGTTGTTTAGTGGTCCGGAAATGTCAGAAACATTAACTTGCTTGACCATGCTGTAGGTCATGTAACTGTTAGTTACATTCAATATTCTTTGTGGACTTCACTGGACAGAGGATGCTCTCTGGTTTTGTGATGAAACAAATGCGTGGTTGAATGTATTCTGCCACTGTGTCTTCTTATTGTCTCGGTTCAGGCCTAAATATCACGGTGTCAAAGCATATGAACTAACAGGTTATAAAGCAAACAACGCAAATATTGCAACACATAGGTTGTAATAAGATTTTCTTTCTGGCTGCCCCAGTGATTTTACCCACGCACCGCTACTGCAGTGACAAGGCATTTTATTATGGCACTAGAGAGATCTGAACACCCAGCTTTATACCATAGTGAAGGATCTGAACACCCAGCTTTATACCATAGTGAAGGATCTGAACATCCAGCTTTATACCATAGTGAAGGATCTGAACACCCAGCTTTATACCATAGTGAAGGATCAATAACATTACCAGAGGGGGTGTATGTTGCCGCTCTAAGCTATGGTTGCTTCAGTCATATAGGATATCTGATATCCACACTGCACCACTGATATACTAACAGTTTAACAGGTATTCATCCTGTAGGCTTTGGGGTGCAGGGAAAACCCCTCTCTTAATAAGGGATTCCCACTATCATAAGAATAGCTGTAAAACAAAAACCACACCAACACGTCTAAAATGAATGAAATAAAACCTTATACAGTACAATGAAAATCCTAAACCATCGTTCATTGTGCCTGTGAAACATGCTGTGAGGAGATCTTCTCCCATGTTGGCTGCCATTGGCCCCAGCTGGGTGGGTGTGGGCAAGAAAAAGGCCCCTGTCTTTCCCTCTTTGCCCCCTTTGCCCTCAGCCCCTCCCCATACCCCTCCACAGAGAATCCCACTCAGGATGGCTATCCAGCAGTTGACTTGGCAACTGCACCTCGCCCCTCTCCACTGAGGGCATGGGATGATTGCTCACCATGCCTGGCAAAGACAGACCTGCGTGTGTGTGGTGGTGGTGGTGTGCAGTTGCTCTGGGGGACAGGCTGATCACACCATGCTCCCAGACCTCTCCGTCTTGCTCTTATGTAAGTGTCTGTGTGTAACCAGAGTATCATCAGTAAGGTACAGAACAGGAGACACCTCAAGGGGATATTATGGCTTGTCATGTGCTGAGAGAGATTCTAATGGATAGAGTCGAAACAGCCAATGGTAAATGACTGGGCTATACTGAAGTGCACTGGGTTTGAAGTATCAAGCATGAAGCCTACTTAGCAGTGGGCCCATTTCTCTCCTGGTAAATTGGCTCCTATTTTAGCATTCCCCCTCCGTCGTTGCCTCTCTCTGAGCACCTGAAATCAATTAGACTAACAAAAACAACACAAGAAAGCCACACTGAACCCACCACCACCAGCAGACTGAGACACTAACAAAAATGGAAAATGCCAAAGGGAAAGAGAGAGATCTTAGTATAGAACAAACATTGTCTAATTCATCGTTAAGGTCTTACAAAAATACTTTTCCTCAAATACTATGATTTATGACTCATGATTTATGTGGCATTTGGTATATATTTTGGGGATTTGATGCAATCTTAGCAGCTGGGAACTAGGGATACAAGTTGTCAAGCCATTGTTTAATTTTGTAATTACAGTTTTACTTCCTCAATTAGCATTGAATGAAAATGTATTTTTTTATGAGCAACTTAATGTGTTGAGATAAAGAGTGTTGCCAAGTGTTTAATGTACGCATAAATTCATAGAAAGAGCCCATTGAGGAACATGACACAGCATGAATAATAAAAGATAAGATCATTTTCCTGAAGCAGTTTCTGACCCTATTCCAGGCCTGGGCAAAGAGTAATACATCCCTTAGACATATGGAGGTCTCCCAAAAGGGAGTTAGGAATAAAAACTCTCAAGGATGATTCACCAAGGTCAAACTAATGGCAAGCAAACAGAACAACAGACCTTCAAGATCATTTCAATTTGTCAGGAGAAAAATGGTGACAAAAAACTCCATTGTAAAGAGTTCTGTTGAGTGGTAGCCTATTGTAGGGCTCAGGGACAGCTGTGCACAGTTTGAGCTTCAGATGTAGGATTTTAATTTGACCAATAGTGTCTTTGCCAAATAATCCTGCAGCAACAGGATTTGAACGTTTAGTCCATAATGTTGCTTGATCGTTGCCTTGACTATTAGCCGGACAAAAGTAGGCGACATGAAAAGTCCAATACTGTTAATATAACCAGACGTTAGTGTGCGTTTTCAGTGAATTTTTGTAAATTACAAAGCTGATCTGCATTTCCTGCAGCGTAGGAAGATTCTCATCAACAAAGGAGTGATCAAATTAAGATCCTACATCTGTACTTTGTTCCTTAAGTGGAAGCTTTTATTCTGTGGCAGTGGCGTGTATTCATGGACGTCAAGGGAAGCCTAGCTACCCAAACATTTTACAAAAAATGTCATTTTAAAACATAAAATAATTCCTCTTTCGTCTCTGTGTTTCATAATTTTCCTTCAATTCGCAAGAGGCTGAGAATGTATCTCACAGGAGAAAGCATCCGAGGGATGCCCCTCTTGTCTCTTTTCTTGTAGACCATCTATCTGATACTGTCTCATCAAAATGAGTATGACATTGTTTCTGCCCTTACCATTGAATGCAAGGGATGCCAGAGGGCATTTGGCCTCCCTTGTCAAAAAAAGTATACAAAATTTGCCAATCGGCATTGAGCTAAACTGAGTGAGCTCAACTGTGAATGGTCCTGGCAAAAAAAAGAAGTGTAAAGGGAAGCCAGCTTGGATTCGGTGCCTCTCCTATCAAATCGCTTTGAGAGCATACATCATTAACAGAAACAGCTTGAATTATTGCATCTCGTTGTGTTATTCTCCAGTGTCTAGCTAGCCCTTTCCTAAATTAGCCATGGATGGAGATAGAGATTTGGACTTGTGGTTTTACTTAATTCTCCGTACTGGCCAATGACTGTAACGGCGATTCTTATCCAACCATTAATTCATACATTGTTTTGCCCCATGGCCTGAGAGGATGGAAGTTCAATATAAACAGAAGCGAGATGTAGAAGGCTAATGGTAACTAGCTAACGTTGCCCATGACTGTAAGTTAGGCTAGCGAGAAAGCATTTTAGACAGGTAGCCTGGGACAACAAAAAATAAAAGTGGGTACTTTATGACAGAGTGATAGACCGTTTCATCAACATAAAAGTGAGGAGGATGGCATTGGCATTTCTCTACAAGTTGGGTGAGTCAACATGAAAGTGAGGATGATGGCATTGGCGTTTCTCTACAAGTTGGGTGAGTCAACATGAAAGTGAAGAGGATGGCATTGGCGTTTCTCTACAAGTAGGGTGAGTCAACATGAAAGTGAGGAGGATGGCATTGGCGCTTCTCTACAAGTTGGGTGAGTCAACATGAAAGTGAAGAGGATGGCATTGGCGTTTCTCTACAAGTTGGGTGAGTCAACATGAAAGTGAAGAGGATGGCATTGGCGTTTCTCTACAAGTTGGGTGAGTCAACATGAAAGAGAAGAGGATGGCATTGGCGTTTCTCTACAAGTTGGGTGAGTCAACATGAAAGTGAAGAGGATGGCATTGGCGTTTCTCTACAAGTTGGGTGAGTCAAAATGAAAGTGAGGAGGATGGCATTGGCGTTTCTCTACAAGTTGGGTGAGTCAACACGAAAGTGAGGAGGATGGCATTGGCGTTTCTCTACAAGTTGGGTGAGTCAACATGAAAGTGAGGAGGATGGAATTGGCGTTTCTCTACAAGTTGGGTGAGTCAACATGAAAGTGAGGAGGATGGCATTGGCGTTTCTCTACAAGTTGGGTGAGTCAACATGAAAGTGAAGAGGATGGCATTGTCGTTTCTCTACAAGTAGGGTGAGTCAACATGAAAGTGAAGAGGATGGCATTGGCGTTTCTCTACAGGTAGGGTGAGTCAACATGAAAGTGTGGAGGATGGCATTGGCGTTTCTCTACAAGTTGGGTGAGTCAACATGAAAGTGAGGAGGATGGCATTGGCGTTTCTCTACAAGTTGGGTGAGTCAACATGAAAGTGAGGAGGATGGCATTGGCGTTTCTCTACAAGTTGGGTGAGTCAACATGAAAGTGAAGAGGATGGCATTGTCGTTTCTCTACAAGTAGGGTGAGTCAACATGAAAGTGAGGAGGATGGCATTGGCGTTTCTCTACAAGTAGGGTGAGTCAACATGAAAGAGAAGAGGATGGCATTGGCGTTTCTCTACAAGTAGGGTGAGTCAACATGAAAGTGAAGAGGATGGCATTGGCGTTTCTCTACAGGTAGGGTGAGTCAACATGAAAGTGAGGAGGATGGCATTGGCGTTTCTCTACAAGTTGGGTGAGTCAACATGAAAGTGAAGAGGATGGCATTGGCGTTTCTCTACAAGTTGGGTGAGTCAAAATGAAAGTGAGGAGGATGGCATTGGCATTTCTCTACAAGTTGGGTGAGTCAACATGAAAGTGAAGAGGATGGCATTGGCGTTTCTCTACAAGTTGGGTGAGTCAACATGAAAGTGAGGAGGATGGCATTGGCATTTCTCTACAAGTTGGGTGAGTCAAAATGAAAGTGAGGAGGATGGCATTGGCATTTCTCTACAAGTTGGGTGAGTCAACATGAAAGTGAGGAGGATGGCATTGGCATTTCTCTACAAGTTGGGTGAGTCAAAATGAAAGTGAGGAGGATGGCATTGGCATTTCTCTACAAGTAGGGTGAGTCAACATGAAAGTGAAGAGGATGGCATTGGCATTTCTCTACAAGTAGGGTGAGTCAACATGAAAGTGAAGAGGATGGCATTGGCATTTCTCTACAAGTTGGGTGAGTCAACATGAAAGTGAAGAGGATGGCATTGCGCGTTTCTCTACAAGTTGGGTGAGTCAACATGAAAGTGAAGAGGATGGCATTGGCGATTTCTCTACAAGTTGGGTGAGTCAACATGAAAGTGAGGAGGAGGATGGCATTGGCATGAAAGTGAGGAGGATTTCTCTACAAGTTGGGTGAGTCAAAATGAAAGTGAGGAGGATGGCATTGGCGTTTCTCTACAAGTTGGGTGAGTCAACATGAAAGTGAAGAGGATGGTCAACATTGAGGAGGATGGAATTGGGCGTTTCTCTACAAGTTGGGTGAGTCAACATGAAAGTGAAGAGGATGGCATTGGCGTTTCTCTACAAGTTGGGTGAGTCAACATGAAAGTGAAAGAGGATGGCATTGGCGTCAGGTAGGGTGAGTCATGAAAGTGTGGAGGATGGCATTGGCGTTTTCTACAAGTTGGGTGAGTCAACATGAAAGTGAGGAGGATGGCATTGGCGTTTCTCTACAAGTTGGGTGAGTCAACATGAAAGTGAGGAGGATGGCATTGGCGTTTCTCTACAAGTTGGGTGAGTCAACATGAAAGTGAGGAGGATGGCATTGTCGTTTCTCTACAAGTTAGGGTGAGTCAACATGAAAGTGAGGAGGATGGCATTGGCGTTTCTCTACAAGTAGGGTGAGTCAACATGAAAGAGAAGAGGATGGCATTGGCGTTTCTCTACAAGTAGGGTGAGTCAACATGAAAGTGAAGAGGATGGCATTGGCGTTTCTCTACAGGTTGGGTGAGTCAACATGAAAGTGAGGAGGATGGCATTGGCGTTTCTCTACAAGTTGGGTGAGTCAACATGAAAGTGAAGAGGATGGCATTGGCGTTTCTCTACAAGTTGGGTGAGTCAAATGAAAGTGAGGAGGATGGCATTGGCATTTCTCTACAAGTTGGGTGAGTCAAAATGAAAGAGAAGAGAATGGCATTGGCATTTCTCTACAAGTTGGGTGAGTCAACATGAAAGTGAGGAGGATGGCATTGGCATTTCTCTACAAGTTGGGTGAGTCAAAATGAAAGTGAGGAGGATGGCATTGGCATTTCTCTACAAGTTGGGTGAGTCAACATGAAAGTGAGGAGGATGGCATTGGCATTTCTCTACAAGTTGGGTGAGTCAAAATGAAAGTGAGGAGGATGGCATTGGCATTTCTCTACAAGTAGGGTGAGTCAACATGAAAGTGAAGAGGATGGCATTGGCATTTCTCTACAAGTAGGGTGAGTCAACATGAAAGTGAAGAGGATGGCATTGGCATTTCTCTACAAGTTGGGTGAGTCAACATGAAAGTGAGGAGGATGGCATTGGCGTTTCTCTACAAGTTGGGTGAGTCAACATGAAAGTCAGGAGGATGGCATTGGCATTTCTCTACAAGTTGGGTGAGTCAACATGTTTTTCTACTTGCATGAACGCGCAGACAGAAATCTGAACCATGGACAACCACATCATATTTAGCTTATGTTGATTGGACTAAATAGTATTTGGTATCTTTTAGTTGTCACTGTATTAGACTAAGCAGAAGTGATATGATGATGTTGAAATATTGAAGTTGAAATGCTGCTGGAATAGTGGAGGCAGCTCCTGTTTTCTTTGCGACTTGCGATAATTCTTTGTGGTTCTAAATCAATAGTTGTTTAGTAGTCTGGAAATGTCAGAAATATTAACTTGCTTAACCATGCTGTAGGTCATGTCTGTTACATGGGATATGCACTGGGGTCTTGTCTTCCCCAGTAATTTTACCCAAGCACCGCTACTGTTCCGTGGAGACCAAATTGATGCGAGGCAACTCACGGACAAGCTGAATATGAACAACCATAATAAGAAATGAAAACAAGCTAACAATTCAAATGGATGTTATTTGAATGAACTCAGTCTGTTGGACTCTTGGGAAATACTGTATGTAGATTAGACATTAACATGCTTAGCATATCTGGAACTGCTGCAGTTGGGACACTGTTAGAATGACTAATGGAACCGACATACCGATGTAGGATCTTAATTTGACCTAGCAAAATATTCCTGAAACAAAAATATTTTCATGCTTAGTCCATAATGTTGCTTGATCGGTGGTTAGGCTATTAGCTGGCCAAAAGTAGGCTACATGAAAAGTGCAATACTGTTAATATAACCGTGTGTTAGTGTGGGTTTTCAGTGAATTATTCTAAATCACAAAGCACATCCGCAGGAAAATTCTCAGCAATAAGAGTGATCAAATTAAGATCCTACTGTGCAAACTGTGACGTCAATGAGAAGACAGACAATTACACTGAACAAAAATATGAAAGATTTGACTGAGTTACAGTTCATATAATGGAAATATGTCAATTGAAATAAATAAATTAGGTCCTGATTATGGATTTCACAAGATTGGGAATACAGATATGTATCTGTTGGTCACAGATACCTTAAAATAAAGATATGGGTGTGGATCAGAAAACCAGTCAGTTTCTGGTGTGAACACCATTTACCTCATACAACGCAACACATCTCCTTCACGTAGAGTTGATCAGGCCGTTGATTGTGGCTTGTGGAATGTTGTCCCACTCCTCTTCAATGGCTGTGTGAAGTTGCTGGATATTGGCGGGAACTGCTACACACTGTCATACACAACAATCCAGAGCATCCCAAACATGTTCAATGGGTGACATGTCTGGTGAGTATGCAGGACATGGAAGAACTAGGACATTTTCAGCTTCCAGTAATTGTGTACAGATCCTTGCGACATGGGTCTGTGCATTATCATGTTGAAACATGAGGTGATGACGGTGGATGAACGGAATGACAATGGACCTCAGGATCTCGTCATGTACATTCAAATTACCATTGATAAAATGCAATTGTGTTAGTTGTCCGTTGGTTTTGCCTGCCCATACCATAACCCCACCAACACTATGGGGCACTCTGTTTACGCCATACACGCTGTTTGCCATCTGTAGAGAGCACACTTCTTCAGCGTGCCAGTGGCCATTGAAGGTGAGCAGTTTCCCACTGAGGTCGGGTACGACTCCAAACTGCAGTCAGGTCAGGACCCTGGTGAGGACAACTAGCACGCAGATGAGCTTCTCTTAGACAGTTTCTGACAGCTTGTGCAGAAATTCTTTGGTTGTGCAAACCCACAGTTTCATCAGCTGTCCGGGTGGCTAGTCTCAGACGATCCCTCATGTGAAGAAGCCCGATGTGGTTGTGATGCCAGTTGGAAGTACAGCCAAATTCTCTAAAACGACGTTGGAGGCAGCTTATTTTAGAGAAATTAACATTAAATTATCTGGAAACAGCTTTGGAGAACATTCCTGCAGTCAAGCATGCCAATTCAACACTCCCTCAAAACTTGAGACATTTGTGGCATAAAACTGCACATTTTAGAATGGCCTTTTATCATAAGGTACATGATCATGCTGTTTAATCAGCTTCTCGATATGTCACACCTGTCAGGTGGATGGATTATCTTTGCAAAGGAGAAATGCTCACTAACAAATGTGTGAACACAATTTGAAAGAAAAGTTTTTTGTGCGTATGGAACATTTCAGGGATCTTTTATTTCAGCTCATTTTTGTTGTTCAGTATACATTCATAATGCATTGAGTCTAAATCTTCATGATTTCTTTCATGACACTTATGACAGCAATGTATATTTAAAACAAATGATTGCGGGCAACGCAATCAGAAGCATAATGAAAATGATGAATTATTGATGTGCTCATTACTCATAATATGCATGCAAGGTGCTCCAATGAAGTCCATTTTCCTTGGGATGAGCATTTTTCTATTGTTTCTTGTCCAGAATTTGATTGATTTATTAATGAGTGTATTTATTGTTTGGTGAGATGCAGTAAACCAATTGCATTGTTACGGGCTTGGAATGTTCAGCTGTACCTGCCACGGTTGGCTTGGCCCAGTTCTCTGTGAGCTGAACTGATTCAATTATAGTTTGGCTGTGTGGCCCGTTATCTGCTCCTACTAATTTGAGGGAATAGATACATTTGAGTGACTCTCAACTAATGTCCAATGGATTGGATTCCTTTAAAATAGAAACATATGTAACTAAGACATGACCAAAGTGACCCATTTGTTATGCAAAAGGTTCAAGAATCATATGATGAAAGGGGTGTGTGATTCCAGACATTCAAGATTTGCTCCATTAGTCATTCATTATAATGCTGGTTTACATGTACGAGATGTGGCACTGAACAATTCAAGCGCTCCCTAACAGTGTCAACGAAACAAGTAGAGTAACAGCCAGTCAGCCTGTTATATGTGAAGTGAGACCTACAAGAACAGCAAGGACAAAACCACAGTGCAAAAGCTCTAGGGGGGCAGGAGAACAAGACAGCGACTCACAGCCAATCTCCTTCCAAGTGTGGCTGGTTAATATGTGGTCAGCACCACAGCAAGGCTCTCTGGGAGCTGCAGCTCAGCTGGCCCTGTAGCAGCCGCAGGCACAGGAACACACCGTCAACACAGTCCAGTGGATATACACTACCCCGGCAGGGGGAAAGGACAGGCCCCAAGACTGCTGCTCCGCTACGCTGTCTCCCCAGACACCCTGCCTGCAGACCTGGTGATGTGTTTGTGTGTGTCAGGAGTGTGGCAGTGTTTGTATGTGTGACTGTGTGTGTACGTGTGTCAGGTGTGTGTGTGTGTCCGCCACTTGGGGGTCTCTGAGTCAAACTGTGGCTCTTATTTGAGTTTTTTTCTTGTTTCTCAGTGGGAGTAGTTTCATTGAGCTGTATCTTATGGACTAAGGGAATCGATATCATTATGCTACAGTACAGAGCTAGTGATGTAGATAGGGCTAAGCTGCTGGAGGGGACTTAGTCACACACAGGGCTTTAAATGTCATTATTTAGTGCAAAGTATATAGGCTACTTATCGGAAGGGACCCATAAAATCAGATTAGTAATGATGTTAACAGCAAATTGTTGGAATAAACAAACTTCAAAAAATGTTTTTAAATCGTTTCGAATGTGAGTAATTTCATTTTGTAAATCAAAGACGATTTACTTAATCCCTTATGGAAATATAAAGCAATTTCACATAAATGTTCAATGAAAACTGAGAAATGACTGTGAAAAGAGCCTCAACAATGGAATGATACAGCAGAGTAAAGAACTTAAGTAAAAATTATTTAAAGTACTGCTTCAGTTGTTTTTTGGGGGGGTATCTGTACTTTACTATTTATATTTTTGACTACTTTCCTGAAGAATATATTGTACTTTTTACTCTATACATTTTCCTTGACACCCAAAAGTACTTGTTACATTTTGAATACTTAGCAGGACAGGAAAATAGCCAAATTCACACATTTATCAACCAAACATCCCTGGTCATCCCCTGCCTCTGATCTGGCGGACTCACGAAAAACACATGCTTTATTTGTAAACTATGTCTGAGTGTTGGAGTGTTGGAGTGTGCCCCTGGCTTTCCGTAAATACATTTTTTTAAACAAGAAAATGGTGCCATCTGGCTTGCTTAACATAAGGAATTGAAATGATGTATACTTTTACTTTTGATACTTAAGTACATTTTAAACCAAATACTTTTAGAATTTTACTGGTTGAATTTTACTTGAGTCATTTTCTATTAAGGTATCTTTTCTTTTATTCAAGTATGACAGTTGGGTACCATTTCCACCACTGGAAGGATATAACACATAGCTAGACAGAAAACAAGGAGGTATTTCTTCCCTGCAGAGGTCAAATACCTGTCTGCTCACGTGGGCTTGGTCCTTTGCTCTTTGTCTCTCTCATCCTGCACCATCTGTCGCCCTGGGAGACGAGGTAGTCTAGGTAAACGCTCACCTCCCTCCCTCCAATTCCACAGTGCCTGGTTCAAGTTACACATCATGAGCGCCAGGTAGCCTAGCCGTTAAGAGCGTTGGGCAAGTAACCGAAAGGTTGCTGGTTCCAATCCCTGAGCCAACTAGGTGAAAAATCTGTCTGTGCCTTTGAGCAAGACAGTTAACCCTAATTGCTCCTGTAAGATGCTCTGGATAAGAGCATCTGCTAAAACAAAACATCACAATAATGAATACTACGGCTACACCAAATTCTCCCTTAGGTCATTTTGGTTATACTCAAATTAGATGCACTACAATCATTATTTTTATTGAAGACTTTAATACAAACGTGTCTTACCATTATAATATCCCTTAATGTGAAAATATGGAATACTTTGAAATCTCAAAGCCCAGTATAAACAACATCATTTTATTTATAATATTGTTGAGTCGTCTTACGTCGTATAACCTTGTCAGTGTAATACATCTGTCTTTGCAAGTGATGATCCATATAAAAAGGTTATATAAGAAGACAAAATGCAAAGTAGCCTATTCAACAACACCTGAATCCAGCAGGGTGAGGCTTTGAGGTGTGCTGCACAGCAACAGAACTGTTCTCAGAAAACAGAAACAGATGGCCTGTCAGTCCTGACCTGAATGCTAAAGGCAGCCCCCAGTGCCTGTCCACTGATTGCCAACTCATATCTCTCACTATGGATTTGGGAATCGCTCCATCAATGTTTTTTTTTGGATGAGTAACTACTGCGTATTGGATCAACAAGAATATTTGGAAGAAGAGGCCATAGTCTGTCAAATGTCCTGGGCTACCGCTCATGCTCACGAAAATTTGCCAAGTAAGATTTGATCTGCTTTCTAAAGAGGCAAAGGGCTTTAGAACTATGTTTAGGGCTTTAGAACTATGTTTAGGGCTTTAGAACTATGTTTAGGGCTTTAGAACTATGTTAGGGCTTTAGAACTATGTTGTTGTAGCC
Source organism: Oncorhynchus masou masou (assembly GCF_036934945.1). Lineage (NCBI taxonomy): Eukaryota > Metazoa > Chordata > Actinopteri > Salmoniformes > Salmonidae > Oncorhynchus > Oncorhynchus masou. The sequence continues at coordinate 20,767,592 of NC_088237.1, forward strand.
AATAGGATAACTTCCTACTGTTCATCTGAACACACCTAGATCTGAGCACAAATAAAACTACTGTTATATTAGTACGTACACCGTAGGCTATTTCATTTACATTTGTAAGGAATAAAACTCTGCTTTTGGGTATCAAATGAAGAATATTTATATTAACTTGGCAGAAGAGAGTCTATTAGCCTTTTACATTCAGTCACAGACGAGGCTTTCCTTTTTGTCTTCCTTGAAAGGACAGCCCTCTTGTTTACTCTGCCCTCTTAAGACGGTGTCACCTGCTCTCCTGTGTGTGTGTGTGTGTGTGTGTGTGTGTGTGTGTGTGTGTGTGTGTGTGTGTGTGTGTGTGTGTGTGTGTGTGTGTGTGTGTGTGTGTGTGTGTGTGTGTAACCTGCCTCTTTCTGAACATGATGCCCTGGGACTTAATTACTCTATACGCACACAGACCCATTCTCCACAGTAATAGGGTCCTAATTGAGGGAGTCAAAACACTAATACTATCATGAGTACAGGGTCCTCAGCTGTTTGTCAAGGGTGATGTCACCTGGGCCCAGATTCACAAAACCTTCTTAAGAAGAAATGTCTTCTTAACTGAGCTGTTTTCCTTAACTATAGACTAAAGAAGAAAGTTCAACATTAGTAGCCATTTCTCAAAAAGGTTATTGGAAATGTTCTTGCGCTGTTTCTCATAAGGCAAAAAGTTATGAGATTCTTGAAAATAAGGCTTTTGTAAATGTTCTTAATTCCAAGATAGCTTGTCTTAAACACAGGGCTGTGAGAGAATAAGCTCATGAAAGCAATTGAACATGTTTAATTCACTCAAACTTCATCTAAAAGTTTATGTATTGATTATTTTAAACCCAAGAATATGTTTTAGAACAGTAATCTCTGTACGAAATATGCTAACATGATTGCCATTGCTAGCTAGATAGCTATCTAAATCAGTTGCCTAGCAACAAACATCTTAAGACTAAGACTAAGAAGATATTTGAGAAGTTAGTAAGAAAAGCATCACAGTGTTGCGGCATCACTGCAGCCTGGGGTTTGATCCCAGGCTGTGTCACAACCAGGAATCTCATAGGAAGGCACACAATTGGCCCATCGTTGTCCGGGTTAGGGAAGGGTTTGGCCAGGGGGGCTTTACTTGGCTCATTGCACTATAGCGACTTTGTGGTGGGGCGGGCACCAGCAGGCTGACTTCGGTCATCAGTTGAATGGTGTTTCCTCTGACACATTGGTGCAGCTGGGTTAAGTGGGCAGGTGTTAAGAAGCGTGGTTAGCGGGTCATGTTTCGGGGGACGCTTGACTCGACCTTGGCCTCGTTGGGGAGTTGCAGCAATGAGACAAGCTCATAATTGGATATCACAAAATTTGGGAGAAAAAGGTGGTAAAATTACAAAAACTAAAAAGTTTACTTTTTTGGCTTAATCAGTGTTTTGTGAATCTGGCACAGGTCAGTATGTGGGATTTCTGTTTTCCCTTTTCTTTCCCTCTTTTTGTTCCATCTCACAAAATAAGGTGTTCTGACAACACCCACTGTGGGTATAGGCCATGGTCAGCACCTAAGTTTGTTTTCTCCCCACCAACTGTTTACTTTGAGTGTGAACCAACTGTTTACTTTGAGTGTGAACAGATCTACTGTCTCTGTTATATTATAACAGACCAGCTAGATCTACTGTCTCTATTATACTTTGACAGACCAGGTAGATCTACTGTCTCTATTATCATAAAATAATAGAGACAGTAGATCTAGCTGGTCTGTCATAATATAATAGAGACAGTAGATCTAGCTGGTCTGTCATAATATAATAGAGACATAGAGACAGTATATGTAGCTGGTCTGCCATAATATAATAGAAACAGTAGATCTATCTGGTCTGTCATAATATAATAGAGACAGTAGATCTACCTGGTCTGTCAAAGTATAATAGAGACAGTAGATGTAGCTGGTCTCTCATAATATAATAGAGACAGTAGATCTAGCTGGTCTGTCATAATATAATAGAGACATAGAGACAGTAGATCTAGCTGGTCTGTCATAATATAATAGAGACAGTATATCTACCTGGTCTGTCATAATATAATAGAGACAGTAGATCTAGCTGGTCTGTCATAATATAATAGAGACAGTAGATCTAGCTGGTCTGTCATAATATAATAGAGACAGTAGATCTAGCTGGTCTGTCATAATATAATAGAGACAGTAGATCTAGCTGGTCTGTCATAATATAATAGAGACAGTAGATCTAGCTGGTCTCTCATAATATAATAGAGACAGTAGATCTAGCTGGTCTGTCATAATATAATAGAGACAGTAGATCTAGCTGGTCTGTCATAGTACAATAGAGACAGTAGATCTAGCTGGTCTGTTATAATATAACAAAGACAGTAGATCTAGCTTGTCTGTCATAATATAATAGAGATGGTAGATCTTGCTGGTCAGTCATAATATAATAGAGACAGTAGATCTAGCTGGTCTGTCATAATATAACAGAGACAGTAGATCTAGCTGGTCTGTCATAATATAACAGAGACAGTAGATCTAGCTGGTCTATCATAATATAATAGAGACAGTAGATCTAGCTGGTCTGTCATATTATAATAGATACAGTAGATCTAGCTGGTCTGTCAAAATATAATAGAGACCGTAGATTTAGTTGGTCTGTCATAATATAATATAGACAGTAAATCTAGCTGGTCTGTCATAATACAATAGAGACAGTAGATCTACCTTGTCTGTCATAATATTTTAGAGACAGTAGATCTAGCTGGTCTGTCATAATATAATAGAGACAGTAGATCTAGCTGGAATGTCATACAATAGAGACAGTAGATCTAGCTGGTCAGTCATAAAATAATAGAGACAGTAGATCTAGCTGGTCTGTCATAATATAATAGAGACAGTAGATCAAGCTGGTCTGTCATAGTACAAAAGAGACAGTTGGTCTAGCTGGTCTGTCATAATATAATAGAGACAGTAGATCTAGCTGGTCTGTCATAATATAGTAGAGACAGTAGATCTAGCTGATCTGTCATAATACAATTGAGACAGTAGATCTAGCTGGTCTGTCATAATATAATAGAGACAGAAGATCTATCTGGTATGTCATAATATAATAGAGACAGTAGATCTAGCTGGTCTGCCATAAAATAATAGAGACATCAGATCTAGCTGGTCGGTCATAAAATAATAATAGAGACAGTAGATGTAGCTGGTCTGCCATAATATAATAGAAACAGTAGATCTATCTGGTCTGTCATAATATAATAGAGACAGTAGATCTACCTGGTCTGTCAAAGTATAATAGAGACAGTAGATGTAGCTGGTCTCTCATAATATAATAGAGACAGTAGATCTAGCTGGTCTGTCATAATATAACAGAGACAGTAGATCTAGCTGGTCTGTCATAATATAATAGAGACATAGAGACAGTAGATCTAGCTGGTCTGTCATAATATAATAGAGACAGTAGATCTAGCTGGTCTGTCATAATATAATAGAGACAGTAGATCTAGCTGGTCTGTCATAATATAATAGAGACAGTAGATCTAGCTGGTCTGTCATAATATAATAGAGACAGTATATCTAGCTGGTCTGTCATAATATAATAGAGACAGTAGATCTAGCTGGTCTGTCATAATATAATAGAGACAGTAGATCTAGCTGGTCTGTCATAATATAATAGAGACAGTAGATCTAGCTGGTCTGTCATAATATAATAGAGACAGTAGATCTAGCTGGTCTGTCATAATATAATAGAGACAGTAGATCTAGCTGGTCAGTCATAATATAATAGAGACAGTAGATCTAGCTGGTCTGTCATAATATAATAGAGACAGTAGATCTAGCTGGTCTGTCATAATATAACAGAGACAGTAGATCTAGCTGGTCTGTCATAATATAATAGAGACACAGAGACAGTAGATGGAGCTGGTCTGCCATAATATAATAGAGACAGTAGATCTATCTGGTCTGTCATAATATAATAGAGACAGTAGATCTACCTGGTCTGTCAAAGTATAACAGAGACAGTAGATCTAGCTGGTCTGTTATAATATAATAGAGACAGTAGATCTAGCTGGTCTGTCATAATATAATAGAGACAGTAGATCTAGCTGGTCTGTCATAATATAATAGAGACAGTAGATCTAGCTGGTCTGTCATAATATAATAGAGACATAGAGACAGTAGATCTAGCTGGTCTGTCATAATATAATAGAAACAGTAGATCTATCTGGTCTGTCATAATATAATAGAGACAGTAGATCTAGCTGGTCTGTCATAATATAATAGAGACATAGAGACAGTAGATCTAGCTGGTCTGTCATAATATAATAGAGACAGTAGATCTAGCTGGTCTGTCATAATATAATAGAGACAGTAGATCTAGCTGGTCTGTCATAATATAATAGAGACAGTAGATCTAGCTGGTCTGTCATAATATAATAGAGACATAGAGACAGTAGATCTAGCTGGTCTGTCATAATATAATAGAGACAGTAGATCTAGCTGGTCTGTCATAATATAATAGAGACAGTAGATCTAGCTGGTCTGTCATAATATAATAGAGACAGTAGATCTAGCTGGTCTGTCATAATATAATAGAGACAGTAGATCTAGCTGGTCTGTCATAATATAATAGAGACAGTAGATCAATAGAGACAGTAGATCTGGTCTGTCATAATATAATAGAGACAGTAGATCTAGCTGGTCTGTCATAATATAATAGAGACAGTAGATCTAGCTGGTCTGTCATAATATAATAGAGACAGTAGATCTAGCTGGTCTGTCATAATATAATAGAGACATAGAGACAGTAGATCTAGCTGGTCTGTCATAATATAATAGAGACAGTATATCTAGCTGGTCTGTCATAATATAATAGAGACACTAGATCTAGCTGGTCTGTCATAATATAATATAGACAGTAGATATAGCTGGTCTGTCATAATATAATAGAGACAGTAGATCTAGCTGGTCTGTCATAATATAATAGAGACAGTAGATCTAGCTGGTCTGTCATAATATAATAGAGACAGTAGATCTAGCTGGTCTGTCATAATATAATAGAGACAGTAGATCTTGCTGGTCTGTCATAATATAATAGAGACAGTAGATCTAGCTGGTCTGTCATAATATAATAGAGACAGTAGATCTAGCTGGTCTGTCATAATATAATAGAGACAGTAGATCTAGCTGGTCTGTCATAATATAATAGAGACAGTAGATCTAGCTGGTCTGTCATAATATAATAGAGACAGTAGATCTCGCTGGTCTGTCATAATATAATAGAGACAGTAGATCTAGCTGGTCTGTCATAATATAATAGAGACAGTAGATCTAGCTGGTCTGTCATAATATAATAGAGACAGTAGATCTAGCTGGTCTGTCATAATATAATAGAGACAGTAGATCTAGCTGGTCTGTCATAATATAATATAGAGACAGTAGATATAGCTGGTCTGTCATAATATAATAGAGACAGTAGATCTAGCTGGTCTGTCATAATATAATAGAGACAGTAGATCTAGCTGGTCTGTCATATTATAATAGAGACAGTAGATCTAGCTGGTCTGTCATAATACACTAGAGACAGTAGATGTAGCTGGTCTGTCATAATATAATAGAGACATGGAGACAGTAGATCTAGCTGGTCTGTCATAATATAATAGAGACAGTAGATCTAGCTGGTCTGTCATAATATATAATAGAGACAGTAGATATAGCTGGTCTGTCATAATATAATAGAGACAGTAGATCTAGCTGGTCTGTCATAATATAATAGAGACAGTAGATCTAGCTGGTCTGTCATAATATAATAGAGACAGTAGATCTAGCTGGTCTGTCATATTATAATAGAGACAGTAGATCTAGCTGCTCTCATAATATAATATAGATAGTAGATCTAGCTGGTCTGTCATAATATAATAGAGACAGTAGATCTAGCTGTCTGTCATAATATAATGAGAGACAGTAGATCTACTGGTCTCTATTATATTATGAGAGACAGTAGATCTACTGTCTGTATTATATTATAGACAGACCAGTAGATCTATCTGGTCTGTCAAATTATAATAGAGACAGTAGATCTACTGTGTCTGTATATATTATGACAGACCAGCTAGATATACTGTCTCTATTATATTTTGACAGACCAATCTAGATCTACTGTCTCTATTATATTATGACAGACCAGCTAGATCTACTGTCTCTATTATATTATGACAGACCAGCTAGATATACTGTCTCTATTATATTATGACATACCAGGTAAATATACTGTCTCTATTATATTATGACAGACCAGCTAGATCTACTGTCTCTATTATATTATGACAGACCAGCTAGATCTACTGTCTCTATTATATTATGACAGACCAGCTAGATCTACTGTCTCTATTATATATTATGACAGACCAGCTAATCTACTGTCTCTATTATATTATGACAGACCAGCTAGATCTACTGTCTCTATTATATTATGACAGACCAGATAGATCTACTGTCTCTATTATTTTATGACAGACCAGCTAGATCTACTGTCTCTATTATATTATGACAGACCAGCTAGATCTACTGTCTCTATTATATTATGACAGACCAGCTAGATCTACTGTCTCTATTATATTATGACAGACCAGCTAGATCTACTGTCTCTATTATATTATGACAGACCAGCTAGATCTACTGTCTCTATTATATTATGACAGACCAGCTAGATCTACTGTCTCTATTATATTATGACAGACCAGCTAGATCTACTGTCTCTATTATATTATGACAGACCAGCTAGATCTACTGTCTCTATTATATTATGACAGACCAGCTAGATCTACTGTCTCTATTATATTATGACAGACCAGCTAGATCTACTGTCTCTATTATATTATGACAGACCAGCTAGATCTACTGTCTCTATTAAATTATGACAAAGACCAGCTAGATCTACTGTCTCTATTATTTTATGACAGACCAGCTAGATCTACTGTCTCTATTATATTATGACAGACCAGCTAGATCTACTGTCTCTATTATATTATGACAGACCAGCTAGATCTACTGTCTCTATTATATTATGACAGACCAGATAGATCTACTGTCTCTATTATATTATGACAGACCAGCTAGATCTACTGTCTCTATTATATTATGACAGACCAGCTAGATCTGCTGTCTCTATCTATATTATGACAGACCAGCTAGATCTACTGTCTCTTATATATTATGACAGACCAGCTAGATCTACTGTCTCTATTATATTATGACAGACCAGCTAGATCTACTGTCTCTATTATATTATGACAGACCAGCTAGATCTACTGTCTCTATTATATTATGACAGACCAGCTAGATCTACTGTCTCTATTATATTATGACAGACCAGCTAGATCTACTGTCTCTATTATATTATGACAGACCAGCTAGATCTACTGTCTCTATTATATTATGAGAGACCAGCTAGATCTACTGTCTCTATTGTATTATGACAGACCAGCTAGATCTACTGTCTCTATTATATTATGACAGACCAGCTAGATCTACTGTCTCTATTATATTATGACAGACCAGCTAGATCTACTGTCTCTATTATATTATTACAGTTCAGCTAGATCTACTTTCTCTATTATATTATGACAGACCAGCTAGATCTACTGTCTCTATTATATTATGACAGAGCAGCTAGATCTACTGTCTCTATATGATGGCCGTCCAGCTAGATCTACTGTCTCTAAGTCTCTATTGTACTATGACAGACCAGGTAGATCTACTGTCTCTGTTATATTATGACAGACCAGCTTTATCTACTGTCTCTATTATATTATGACAGACCAGCTAGATCTACTGTCTCTATTATAATATGACAGACCAGCTAGATCTACTGTCTCTATTATATTATGACAGACCAGCTAGATCTACTGTCTCTGTTATATTATGACAGACCAGCTAGATCTACTGTCTCTATTATATTATGACAGACCAGGTAGATCTACTGTCTCTATTATATTATGACAGACCAGCTAGATCTACTGTCTCTATTATTTTATGACAGACCAGCTAGATCTACTGTCTCTATAATATTATGACAGACCAGCTAGATCTACTGTCTCTATTATATTATGACATACCAGATAGATCTACTGTCTCTATTATATTATGACAGACCAGCTAGATCTACTGTCTCTATTATATTATGACAGACCAGCTAGATCTACTGTCTCTATTATATTATGACAGACCAGCTAGATCTACTGTCTCTGAAATATTATGACAGACCAGCTAGATCTACTGTCTCTATTGTATTATGACAGACCAGCTAGATCTACTGTCTCTATAATATTATGACAGACCAGCTAGATCTACTGTCTCTATTATATTATGACAGACCAGCTAGATCTACTGTCTCTATTGTATTATGACAGACCAGCTAGATCTACTGTCTCTATTATATTATGACAGACCAGCTAGATCTACCGTCTCTATTATATTATGGCGGACCAGCTAGATCTACTGTCTCTATGTCTCTATTATATTATGACAGATCAGCTAGATCTACTGTCTCTATAATATTATGACAGATCAGCTAGATCTACTGTCTCTATAATATTATGACAGACCAGCTAGATCTACTGTCTCTATTATATTATGACAGACCAGCTAGATCTACTGTCTCTACTATGTTATGACAGATCAGGTAGATCTATTGTCTCTATTATAATTTGACAGACCAGCTAGACCTACTGTCTCTTTTGTACTATGACAGACCAGCTAGATCTACTGTCTCTATTATATTATGACAGACCAGCTAGATCTACTGTCTCTATTATTTTATGACTGACCAGCTAGATCTACTGTCTCTATTGTATGACATACCAGCTAGATCTACTGTCTCTAAAATATTATGACACACCAGGTAGATCTACTGTCTCTATTATATTATGACAGACCAGCTAGATCTACTGTCTCTATTATATTATAACAGACCAGCCCGATCTACTGTCTCTGTTATATTATGACAGACCAGCTAGATCTACTGTCTCTATTATATTATGACAGACCAGCTAGATATACTGTCTCTATTATATTATGACAGACCAGCTAGATCGACTGTCTCTATGTCTCTGTTATATTATGACAGACCAGCTAGATCTACTGTCTCTATTATATTATGAGAGACCAGCTAGATCTACCATCTCTATTATATTATGGCAGACCAGCTAGATCTACTGTCTCTATTATGTTATGACAGACCAGCTAGATCTAATGTCTCTATTATATTATGACAGACCAGCTAGATCGACTGTCTCTATGTCTCTGTTATATTATGACAGACCAGCTAGATCTAATGTCTCTATTATATTATGACATACCAGGTAGATCTACTGTCTCTATTGTATTATGACAGACCAGGTAGATCTACTGTCTCTATTGTATTATGACAGACCAGGTAGATCTACTGTCTCTATTATATTATGAGAGACCAGCTAGATCTACCATCTCTATTATATTATGGCAGACCAGCTAGATCTACTGTCTCTATTATGTTATGACAGACCAGCTAGATCTAATGTCTCTATTATATTATGACATACCAGGTAGATCTACTGTCTCTATTGTATTATGACAGACCAGGTAGATCTACTGTCTCTATTGTATTATGACAGACCAGGTAGATCTACTGTCTCTATTATATTATGACAGACCAGCTAGATCTAATGTCTCTATTATATTATGACAGACCAGCTAGATCTACTAGCTCTATTATAATATGACAGTCAAGCTAGATATACTGTCTCTATTATATTATGACAGACCAGCTAGATCTACTGTCTCTATTATATTATGACAGACCAGCTAGATCTACTAACTCTGTTATATTATGTCAGACCAGCTAGATCTACTGTCTCTATTATATTATGAGAGACCAGCTAGATCTACCATCTCTATTATATTATGATAGACCAGCTAGATCTGTCTTTTATATTATAACAGACCAGATAGATCTACTGTCTCTATTATACTTTGACAGACCAGGTAGATCTACTGTCTCTATTATATTATGACAGACCAGATAGAGCTACTGTCTCTATTATATTATGGCAGACCAGCGACATCTACTGTCTCTATTATATTATGACAGACCAGCTAGATCTACTGTCTCTAAAATATTATGACAGACCAGCTAGATCTACTGTCTCTATTATATTATGAGAGACCAGCTAGATCTACCGTCTCTATTGTATTATGACAGACCAGCTAGATCTACTGTCTCTATTATATTATGAGAGACCAGCTAGATCTACCGTCTCTATTGTATTATGACAGACCAGCTAGATCTACTGTCTCTATTATATTATGACAGACCAGCTAGATCTACTGTCTCTATTATATTATGACAGACCAGCTAGATCGACTGTCTCTATGTCTCTGTTATATTATGACAGACCAGCTAGATCTACTGTCTCTATTATATTATGAGAGACCAGCTAGATCTACCGTCTCTATTATATGATGGCGGACCAGCTAGATCTACCGTCTCTATTATATGATGGCGGACCAGCTAGATCTACTGTCTCTATGTCTCTATTATATTATGACAGACCAGCTAGATCTACTGTCTCTGTTATATTATGACAGACCAGCTAAATCTAGTGTCTCTATTGTATTATGACAGACCAGCTAGATCTACTGTCTCTATTATAATATGACAGACCAGCTAGATCTACCGTCTCTATTATATTATGACAGACCAGCTAGATCTACTGTCTCTGTTATATTATAACAGACCAGCTAGATCTACTGTCTCTATTATACTTTGACAGACCAGGTAGATCTACTGTCTCTATTATATTATGACAGATCAGCTAGATCTACTGTCTCTATTATTTTATGACCGACCAGCTAGATCTACTGTCTCTATAATATTATGACAGACCAGCTAGATCTACTGTCTCTATTATATTATGACATACCAGATAGATCTACTGTCTCTATTATATTATGACAGACCAGCTAGAACTACTGTCTCAATTGTATTATGACAGATCAGCTAGATCTACTGTCTCTATTATATTATGACAGACCAGCTAGATCTACTGTCTCTGAAATATTATGACAGACCAGGTAGATCTACTGTCTCTATTGTATTATGACAGACCAGCTAGATCTACTGTCTCTATAATATTATGACAGACCAGCTAGATCTACTGTCTCTATTATATTATGACAGACCAGCTAGATCTACTGTCTCTATTGTATTATGACAGACCAGCTAGATCTACTGTCTCTATAATATTATGACAGACCAGCTAGATCTACCGTCTCTATTATATTATGGCGGACCAGCTAGATCTACTGTCTCTATGTCTCTATTATATTATGACAGACCAGCTAGATCTACTGTCTCTATTATATTATGACAGATCAGCTAGATCTACTGTCTCTATAATATTATGACAGACCAGCTAGATCTACAGTCTCTATTATATTATGACATACCAGATACGTCTACTGTCTCTATTATATTATGACAGACCAGCTAGATCTATTGTCTCTACTATAATTTGACAGACCGGCTAGACCTACTGTCTCTTTTGTACTATGACAGACCAGCTAGATCTACTGTCTCTATTATATTATGACAGACCAGCTAGATCTACTGTCTCTATTATTTTATGACTGACCAGCTAGATCTACTGTCTCTATTGTATGACAGACCAGCTAGATCTACTGTCTCTAAAATATTATGACACACCAGGTAGATCTACTGTCTCTATTGTATTATGACAGACCAGCTAGATCTACTGTCTCTATTATATTATAACAGACCAGCTCGATCTACTGTCTCTGTTATATTATGACAGACCAGCTAGATCTACTGTCTCTATTATATTATGACAGACCAGCTAGATATACTGTCTCTATTATATTTTGACAGACCAGCTAGATCGACTGTCTCTATGTCTCTGTTATATTATGACAGACCAGCTAGATCTACTGTCTCTATTATATTATGAGAGACCAGCTAGATCTACCATCTCTATTATATTATGGCAGACCAGCTAGATCTACTGTCTCTATTATGTTATGACAGACCAGCTAGATCTAATGTCTCTATTATATTATGACAGACCAGCTAGATCGACTGTCTCTATGTCTCTGTTATATTATGACAGACCAGCTAGATCTACTGTCTCTATTGTATTATGACAGACCAGGTAGATCTACTGTCTCTATTATATTATGACAGACCAGCTAGATCGACTGTCTCTATGTCTCTGTTATATTATGACAGACCAGCTAGATCTACTGTCTCTATTATATTATGAGAGACCAGCTAGATCTACCATCTCTATTATATTATGGCAGACCAGCTAGATCTACTGTCTCTATTATGTTATGACAGACCAGCTAGATCTAATGTCTCTATTATATTATGACATACCAGGTAGATCTACTGTCTCTATTGTATTATGACAGACCAGGTAGATCTACTGTCTCTATTATAATATGACAGACCAGGTAGATCTACTGTCTCTATTATATTATGACAGACCAGCTAGATCTAATGTCTCTATTATATTATGACAGACCAGCTAGATCTACTAGCTCTATTATAATATGACAGTCAAGCTAGATATACTGTCTCTATTATATTATGACAGACCAGCTAGATCTACTGTGTCTATTATATTATGACAGACCAACAAGATCTACTGTCTCTGTTATATTATGACAGACCAGCTAGATCTACTGTCTCTATTATATTATGAGAGACCAGCTAGATCTACCATCTCTATTATATTATGATAGACCAGCTAGATCTGTCTTTTATATTATAACAGACCAGATAGATCTACTGTCTCTATTATATTATGACAGACCAGCTAGATCTACTGTCTCTATTATATTATGACAGACCAGATAGAGCTACTGTCTCTATTATATTATGGCAGACCAGCTACATCTACTGTCTCTATTATATTATGACAGACCAGCTAGATCTACTGTCTCTATTATATTATGACAGACCAGCTAGATCTACTGTCTCTATTATTTTATGACCGACCAGCTAGATGACCTGTAGTCCCAGAAGAAACTGCAGACTTGAAAATTCTTCTATTGAAATAGTACAAAGAATATTCAACCATGCCAAAAATAATGTATTTTTCTTGAATGGTTGTAGATCATTCAATTGTTGTGATGGTATAACATATAATTTCTAATTTACTGTACTCACATACTTTGCTTTTTGTTTGCCCTTTGTTGTTGCAGACAGAGGTCAAAGTGGTTCAACACATTTGTTCTGGAGCAGATGTGAATTTGTGGATAATTGGATGATCAGTAATGAGACTCGGGTGGCTTTGGCTTGCAGTATAGAATGAGCTCACCATCTCCTGAATTAACTGTGAACTGCACCAGAATAGCTGATAATACGTATCGATAAATTGAGAATAAAGTGCATCAGTAAGTTCGTCGGTTATCCACCACTGATAATGTATCACACTAAATGTGTAGGTTATAGGTTTTCGAATAAATAAATACGAGTTCACAGTATGATAGTAAATTAAGGGGACGTAAGTTGTCGCAAATGTGTCCAACCTAACGACCGTCTGACGTGCTTTACGGTTGTCGAAAATACAAACACGTGTGTACTGCCTGCGCATCAACTGTACGGAGAATACGTCTACGTTTATGTATGTTAACGTGCTTTCATTTTTTACAATACCATACATACGAGTAAATTGAATACACCGAATAATAGTTATTGAAGTACAAAAACATCGAATGGTAATAGCAAGGTAGCTATTAGCCACGTTAGCTAAACGCTAGCTAAGTACTCCAGCTAGCTAACTTGACTGTTTATGTGGAGGCTTGCAAGGACAGTAAAATCATGGACAGTTTAACGGCAATTCATCATGATTAATTATACAAGAACCTCGATTTATGATTGAGGGGTATTTGGGCTCGACGAATGTCTTTGCTGGCTTGCTGACGTGGCATGATGGGAGTTGATGGCATGAGTGTTGTTTACATGAGCCAAGAACTCAATCGTATGTTTTATTTTATTTAACCAGGTAGGCTAGTTGAGAACAAGTTCTCATTTACAACTATGACATGGCCAAGATAAAGCAAAGCAGTGCGACACAAACAATAGAATTACACATGGGATAAACAAACGTACAGCCAAGAACACAATAGAAAAGTCTATATACAGTGTGTGCAAATGTAGTCAGATTAGGGAGGTAAGGCAATAAATAGGCCATAGTGACGAAATAATAATAAATACAAAAATATGGGGATGAGGTAGTTGGATGGGTTATTTACAGATGGGCTGTGTACATGTGCAAAGTATGGCTAGGCTCTGCAGAGACTGTCACTGAACTAGAGTTAAAGACAGTCAAGATGTCTTATGCAAGTGGATCTGTGTTTCCATTATGTAACCCTGTCTTTCAGAACCTTACAATGGCCAAAAGTCTGCGAAGCAAATGGAAGCGGAAGATGCGTGCTGTGAAGAGAGCGAAGAACGCCCCTAAGGAACTGGCTCGGCTGAAGCTAGCCTTGGCCCACGGTGGCACAGGAGAGATCTCCATGAAGGACATTCAGGACATAGCTACAGTGGTGCCAGCTGGGAAGATAAAGGAGAAGAAAGTGGATGTAGACATGGAGGGAGAGGAAGTTGATGGTGAGAACACACCCGTAGATCAAGCATTTTGTATCGTTTCCAATGTCTGAGTTTTGACACCTTTTGTTTTTTGCTTTTCAGATGGAAAGATGGACATGGACAGCAAGCGCAGTAAGACGACCCAATTGGACGAGCACGGACAGTACCCAACATGGATGAGCCAACGACAGGCCAAGAAACTGAAAGGCAAACGGATGACAAAGAAATCGGGAGGAAAGGCCAACAAAAAAAAGAAGGGCATTGCCTGGTAGCCTGGAGAAAACCAAAGGACTTCTGACTTAGAACCTGTGACACACATGATCCTTGAATGTCATGTATCGGAGATTGAATACATGATCTTTGAACTTGAGTTGCCTTATGTTCAAATTAAATGGTGATATGAGGCAAATTATCTATATTGTGCAACACATTGTCTGTAAGCCCATGTATGAAAGGAATCAACAGAGTTGTATTTTTGGGCACAATGGTATAGTACTGCATTTACATATTTCATTAGAATGAAAGCCATGTTTTCTTATTGCTGTGGTATACAGAAGATGGTATATTCTTTACATTTTATCCCAATAATGCTGTTGTTGGTAGCTCCATTCCTGTTTGATTTGCTCTTCCTGTAGCCTCGCCCATCATTACAAAGACATTCATTATACATGTAACAAACTGTCCATATCATCTGGCTGTCACGTTGGAGTAAATAAATGTGTTTCTGTACATTAAGACATTTTATTGATGACACGCGGTTTTTAAACAAAACATTCCATAAGTGTATGAGAATTTCACTGGAACATTTAGCAATCAGCTTTTATGCATCCCCACCCTGAGCAATATGAAGCACAATTACTATCCATTATATGTCATGACTACTGACCAGATATAAATTAATTGATTAGAAAACATGGGGAGAATCTCAATTGTATACTCCTTGCGTCCTCCTCACCTCAAAGCCCATTGGATGAGAAAGCCAGAGGTTCCTTCTCCAATGGGTATTGAGAAAGTGAGGATAGAGGCGTATACAATTGAGATTCTACCACGGTACAATCTACCTATACCTGTCCGATAGGATCAATATGCTGATGTCCCCCCTGTGAAAAGACCCACAGGTCCTATGGGCTCAGGTATATGTCTGTGTTGGAGACTGTATCGGCATGCTCACTACATCATTTTCACGAATGTAGCAGGGAAAAGTCCAATGCGTCCGTGACAGTGTCCCTTCCACCAGCCTTCGTCCACCATCTCTATGTTGGTGATGACATCATCCGGGTTGAAGGAGATCTCATCATCTGCCTCTTCATGTGTGAGAATAACATTATTTTAACATTGTCTCCGAAAGGGTTTATAGACTTCGGTGTTGAGCAATGTTTAGCATTGATTTCTGTATTCATCCACAATGGAAGTAACAACATCACAGTATGACTAAGAAATAGATGAGAATTGTGACATGATATCACAACGCAGTCATTGATACAGTAGGCTACCTACCTCCTTGGTAGTCATAAATGGCCACTGCGGTCTGACCGCATGTCAGGTCCTCATAGTCATTATCCACTGCTGTAGAGGGAACACATGGAAGGGTCAGTCTTTGATATGACACAGTAATGGGTTACCAAACCCCACTACCCCACTGGGTGTGGCACACTGACCTGGAACAGGTTCTGGGAAAGGTATTGGTGAGATATCCTGATACTCTCCCTCATCCTCCTGCTCTGGTTCTGATGGGGTCTGCTCCTGAGGTGGCTCCGCCTCCAGCAGGTCACTTGACCGTGGGGGCAGGCACGGGGGCTGGTCATAGACTGGCTCCTCTTCCTCCCGAGACCACAGAAAATGACTAGGTGTGAATTTCAGCAATTCATTTTATAACATGGTGAAGAAGAAATGACAGTTGTTAGGTCATCAGTGAGTTGTATTGAATTAAATCAGAGATATCTACCACTGGCTCATCTCTTGGTATCTGAGGCAGCTGTGGTGGTTGGGGCTTCCTGTCGGTCTCTTCAACAGGTGGAGGTCTCTGCTCTTCAACAAGTGGAGGTCTCTGCTCTTCAACAGGTTGAGGCTGATGCTGCTCTGCTTCCTCCTCCCTGCTGTTCTGTTCCTACAAGAGATACATACCGCTGTGTCAGTGTGCATGTTTATTGGAGTAACATGTTTATTGCAGTACCTGTTGTCTGCGTCGTGCCTCCTCCTGCTCTCTCTCCTCTCTAGCCTGTCTCCTGGCTCTCTCCTCCTCCGCTCG
Source organism: Oncorhynchus masou masou (assembly GCF_036934945.1). Taxonomy (NCBI): domain Eukaryota; kingdom Metazoa; phylum Chordata; class Actinopteri; order Salmoniformes; family Salmonidae; genus Oncorhynchus; species Oncorhynchus masou. The sequence goes on from NC_088237.1 coordinate 20,784,497, forward strand.
CTTTCTGTTCTGCTCGTCTGATGACCGAGCCAAGTTCTCAAAGCGAGCCTTCAGGTTGCCTGCCCCTGCACTTGCTGCAGACAGAACGGAAAAGCAAAAAACATATTTTCCTCTTTGAACTTGAGAACTAAATGTTTATGAGGAACTATAAAGCGCATACTTACATGCCTCCAATGGTAGTGTCTTCTCATAGGCAGAGGTAGGGGATTCCATGTCTGTGAAGGCCACTGCACTCTATAGAGCAAATGGGGAACCATAATTCCAATCAATGGGTAAGCGTCATAGCCTGAGTGTTTGTACAGGTCAATGTAAAATGCGTCAAGAATTACTGTCATCCTGAGCCTTCAGGGTCAAGAAAGACTCACTTTATCCATGCGGTCTGTCTGGACTCCATAGCGTCCCCCAAAGCCCTTGGCATAGTCTGAACGTGGAGATCAAAGGTCAGTTTAATGTGGACATGGTCCTTGACTTTTACAAACACAACTGTGGTTACAACTGTGAGTAACTGACCTTTCTGTGACTCATGCTTCTCTGTCTCTCCCTTGTAGTCGTAACCCAAAGCAGCCTTGTCCACTTTCTCCTTCTCCACCCCAAACTTCCCTCCAAAACCCTTTGAATAGTCTGGTGAGGGAGAGTGAGGGATGAGGTAACAAATATGAACAAGAAATCTAATATGAATAATTGACCATGAAACGTTTCTACCTACAAACAGCCCACAGTACAGTTCCCCTCTAACCTTTCTGAGACTGGTGCTTCTCGGTTTCTCCCTTGTAGTCGTATCCCAAGGCAGCCTTGTCCACTTTCTCCTTCTCCACCCCATACTTCCCTCCAAAACCCTTTGAATAGTCTGAAGATAAAAGCAGGGTGAGAGGTATGCCAGGAGTAGCTGGGTAGGATAACAACATGCAGTCAACTTATTGGAAATCAGAACGTATGTGTATTAGACGTCCTGAAGGCTGTACCTTTCTGAGATGTATGCTGCTCCACCTCACCCTTGTATTCAAAACCCATGGCAGACTACAGGGAGAGAGAAGGAATGTTCATCACCAGGATGATCCCTCATCCTTTTCATCAAATCCTGTGATATCTTTGTCAGTAAGAGTATAGTTTCCTCACCTTATCCACACGGTCTTTCTGCACTCCAAATTTCCCCCCGAATCCTCTCTTTGCATCGGTCTGGGATGAGTGCTGCTCCACCTGCGCCACGTAGCCATGCCCCACTGCCCCCTGGGTAATTACACACATATAATACATCAACACCGGAAACGATCTTAGATAAACTGTTGAAGTCCATAAAAGTTGCAATAAGTCAGAACACACAACTGTACTGTCTGACAACATATGTTTTGGGGTGAGCAGCACTGCATTAGAGGAAGCCTTGTGCTTGATGCGTTATTTGGACTTGACTGAAGACTTTATGAGCGAAATACACTATTTATACAAAAGTATGTGGACACCCATTCAGATTTGTGGATTCAGCTATTTCAGCCACAACTGTTGCTGCAAGGTGTATAAAATCAAGCACACAACCATGCAATCTCCATAGACAAACACTGGCAGTCGAATGGCCTTACTGAAGAGCTCAGTGACTTTCAATGTGGCACCATCATAGGATGCCACCTTTCCAACAAGTTTGTCTGTTCAATTTCTGCCCTGCTAGAGCTGCCCCGGTCAACTGTAAGTGCTGATAAAGTGAATGTGTAAACTTCTAGGAGCAACAACATCTCTGCCGCAAAGTGGTAAGCCACAAAAGCTCACAGAATGGGACCGCAGAGTTCCAAACATCAGTACATCAGCTTCATGAAATGGGTTTCCATGGCCGAGAAACCGCACACAAGCTAAGATCACCATGCCAAGCATTGGCTAGAGTGGTGTAAATCTCGCCGCCATTGGACTCTGGAGCAGTGGAAACACGTTCTCTGTAGTGATGAATCACGCTTCACCATCTGGCAGTCTGACGGAAGAATCTGGGTTTGCAGATGCCAGGAGAACGCTACCTGCCACAATACATCGCGCCAACTGTAAAGTTTGGTGGATGAGGAATGGTCTGGGGCTGTTTTTAATGGTTCGGGCTAGGGAAAATCAGTGAAGGGAAATCTTAACACTACAGCATATGACATTCCAGACGATTCTGTGAACTTGACTGCCCTGCACAGAGCCCTGATCTCAACCCCATCGAACACCTTTGGGATGAATTGGAACACTGACTGCGAGCCAGGCCTAATCACCCAATATCAGTGCCCAACCTCACTAATGCTGTTTTGTCTGAATGGAAGCAAGTCCCTGCAGCAATTTTTATTTTTTTATTTTACCTTTATTTAACCAGGAAAGTCAGTTAAGAACAAATTCTTATTTTCAATGACGGCCTAGGAACAGTGCCTTGGAACAACTGCCTTGTTCAGGGGCAGAACGACAGATTTGAACCTTTAAGCTCCGGGATTCGATCTGGCAACCTTTCGGTTCCTAGTCCAACACTCTAACCACTAGGCTACCCTGCCGCCCCATGATTGTTCCAAGATCTAGTGGAAAGCATTCCAAGAAGAGTGGAGACTGTTACAGCAGCAAAGAGGGGACTAACCCCATTTTAATGTCCATGATTCTGGAATGAGGTGTTCGACGAGCAGGTGTCCACATACTTATGGTCATGTAGTGTATGAACATCACATGATGACATGTTATAACCTAACCTTGTCCATGCGGTCTTTCTCCACTCCAAACTTCCCTCCGTAACCGTAAGAGGCCTTGGGAGCCTCCGCTCGCTCCTTCTGCTTCCCCACCTCATGCTCCTGGGACACCTTCTGTCTCAGCTCTGATACACTGGGGAGATGGAGGGATCATACACACATGCGTACACACACACACACACACACACACACCAGAACTTTTTTGCATAACTTTATTCCCATTTTAAATTATCGGCTGACCTCGGGACTACATAGTTACACTAGTCTGTGGCTAACCCTTAGATTTACTCAACCCATATTAGGGAAGACTAAATGCTTGACAGCCTACACACTGTTTTTCACTTCCTTTTCCTGTTTCTACAGAGGTAAAGCTGCAATACACAGCTGAGCTAACCATCCCCCATAGCTCTTCAACAGCATAACACCAATCATACTGTGATCTGTCTTCAATGGTTACCTGATGTGTTCTTTTCGACCAGACCCCTCAATGGTCTTGGCCCCCCATCTCTGTTCCTGTTCTGACACATCATTCTGAAACACAGAACCCAAGTCCTTCTCATCACCTAACTGTAGTCTGAAGACCAAGGTGTCATGGAAAAGCAGGACTGAGGCGGTTACGGACCAAGCGTAAACAAAACGTTAATTCCACTGGGAGAAAATATTGATTAGAGTGCTTTAGTAAATACACTAGCTCCATAAGGACCCTCGCTCCCTCCATCCCAGTAGCTAACCTCAAAGTCAGGGTCTGTCTCCCAGTCGTCCCCCTCTGCAACCTTTATGCTCACGTTGTGTCCCACCACTGACTTCCACATCTAGGAAGAGAAACAAAACAGAAGATTTGTACTGTCAGTCTAAGCATAGTGTCTGTGTAAACACAAGAGGGACCACAGCTTGTTGGTCCCTGGTGTAAAAACAAGTTGAGAAACACTGCTTTAGTAAACACTGTATGTACCTTGTGGACAATCACCTGTCTCATCATAAAATAACACACTATCATCATTCATGAATAGTTTAACAAAACACAAAGTAACCTGATGGAAGTGGTGGGTATCTTACAGCTGGTCACAGCTGTCCAGCCTGATGTCAATGTAATGTAGTGCGGCTACCTGATGCACAAACTGCAGTCAGTTACCGTCAGCTACACATACTATCAAAGTCTGGTATTTGTGCATATATCTAAAAGGTTGTAAATTTGAGGACATGCGTTTGGTATTTTGGTTTAGTAACAAGGTAATACAACATATTTAATAAAAAAAATATAACGGTTATAAAAGGATCTGGCTTATATAAAGTCACCTGTTTGATGCGTGCTTTTTGTCTGCATTTACCCAAAATAGTAGTAAAACTAAACGTAAGTTGGCTAATATTTACACAGTAACTATTTATATCTTCCAAGTAGACTAGACCCTCCTTTCCTTCCTTCCTCCAACTTTGAAACAATATAACGTTAGCCTATGAGATCAGTACATAACTTATCTGCAACTTCCTGAAAGATAGACACGTTAAGAACTTCTAATATCACCGTGATACATACTTAATTCAAACAAAAACATTATTTCATGGTAATTATACGTACCTTTGCGTTGCCGGACAAATTTCTTTGATGCAATAATATCACAAATGTATATTTTCACAAGTCTCGACCAGAACGAGGATAGTCACGCAAACTGTTGATATGGGAAATAAATGCGCGTGGCCGATACCATGCAAGTAGCTACGGGCTTGCTACTGTATCAAAGTTGGACACAATTGTAGTCAAAACAATACTGTTTGTTAATTAGTTTAAAAAAACAAACACTCTCATTCCGTAATAAACATCCATTTGTTTTCCCAATATATTTAATTTTAAAAAATAGTAATAGTAACCAACACTTATCATACAGAGATTTGACACCAGATTGACTTTTCACCAGTTGTTTTCATAAGGTCATAAATCATGTGTAATTCCCATTTTTTGTCTTATCTTTCCACCCGTTATATTCTAACTGGTCCCTTTTGCAAATAACTGGTACACATCTTGCCCTATACTTCTCAGTGTGCTGTGCTGAAAAACACGTATCATCATCATCATCACATTTCAATCTGTACAGCACAGTACAAGGTCATTAACAATAGAAGTTAACAGAGGACAAGTGAGTCACAAGATGTGTAGTGGGACAACAGACACCAAGAATAAGTTGAGTAGTCATTTTCCCTAGCAGTATTGTGTTCACCATACATTGTAGTAGATTATGCGGTTTGAATGCGTAAGCAATAAATAATGCTAAATTATAGGAATCATAGATTGGATGGACATTATTTGTAGTGCCACAGAAAAAACACCAACACGTTTTCATTTGGAATGGACAACATTACACCAGAATGGCAAATTAATCTGCCATAAAATCAATAGAATAAAACCCTCATCTGTGCATCAATGGCAGAAATTGGGGAATTGATTGGATAACCCACATCCAGTACATACGACATACAAATACTACAGGAGTTAAATATGCCAATGACGGTGCTCTCTCTTTAATTAAAGAGAAAACGAGAGGAAAAAGAAAAATTAAATAAATAGATGTTTGTGGGAATGTAGTCATAGCAGATTGTACACGTTTCAGTTGGTGTCCATTGTACGTGAGAACATAGGAGAGAGAGAGAGATCTGAACAGATCAACAGATCCTAACCCTCACTCCATCCAGACATGAAGTGATCCTTTATTCTCCTCATTTAAAGGCACCTAAACCACCACTAATATAAAACAGACTGAAAAACTAAACACCGTGTAAATCTACTGTATAGTGTCATTTCATGTTAGTTCCCCCAGGTATATTTAAAGATGCATAATATCCACGTCCCTTTATAGAAGTCTAACAAACAACAGTTCTGAGGTAGTGCAATACTGCTTCTCATTTCCTCTACAATAACATTTGACTGATCATGTACGCTAATGGTAACATATTAAATATTGAATAAAATCAATGATGGCAGAGGATGTTTTTGACTCCCAGTATATAAAAAAACTTCACTTTGGTTAACAGGCTAAGACACACTTCCGTTATTTTTTTGTTGTATCAAAAGTGCATGGTCCGTGTGGGTGTGTGTGACGAGTCCTCTCCTATTCTACGGTATTGAATGTAACAGTAATATGATACCGCTCTTGGAGAGGGGGAGGGAGGGTCTGTGTCACATGTCTGTTATCTCTCCATCTCTCTCCTCTCCCAGTCTCTAAGGGGTCGAGGGGGCCCTAAACGTAACCCCCCAGGCAGAGCAGTAGCAGCACGTGCACGGTGAGCAGGTAGAGGGACACCAGCAGGGGTGTGCGCTGGCGAGAGCAGAAGGACACGCGCAGCATTCTCATCAGGCCTGGCCTTTTGCTCCCCCGAATCTGATGGAGGGGGAGAGAGGGAGAGGGAGAGAGAGAGAGAGAGAGAGAGAGAGAGAGAGAGAGAGAGAGGAGAGAGAGAGAGAGAGAGAGAGAGAGAGTGGGAGAGAGAGAGAGTGGGAGAGAGAGAGAGAGAGAGAGAGAGAGAGAGAGAGAGAGAGAGAGAGAGAGAGAGAGAGAGAGAGAGAGAGAGAGAGAAAGGGAGAGAGAGAGAGAGGGAGGAGAGAGAAGTATAGACAGTTACAGGAGGCAGTAGTAGTAGTAGTAGGAGGAGGAGGAACAGACCATTCTTACATGACAATGGTGAATGGACATTTCATCTTCAGATATGTATCCTGTGTAAATAATCCAGGGTGTTGGTTGGTACTTACCCGGGTGACAGAGCCTCCTGGTGGCTCAATGAGGACAGCTGTCTCAGAAGCAGAGAACTGCCCTTCATGGGCCGACTGCCATTCACCCTGGTTGATCCTATGGCAGGTAAGCGAGGAGAGAGATACTGAGTAAATACTGTCTGACACACACAAGAAAGCACACAGACAAGTTCCAACACAAATATGCCAAACGATGACTTGAGGCCAATAATCCCAATATCGGCACTGTATCTCTACAAATCACAGAGCAGAGCATCTCTATAGAGCCTGACAGTCACAGCAGCGAGCTGACATGCTCATTCCTCATTAGAATCATACTGTGTCAGTGAGTGTAGAGCTGTAGGGAAGGCAGAGGATGACCTCTGTCATGTGACGGGAGAAACTAAGCTGTGATAACTCTCTTACAGTTTGAGGCGGTCCTGGGCGGCCATTAGCTGCTCCTCCACAACCACCCTATACTGCTGCTCCTCATCCAGCCTGACAGGCACAAAGAAAGGACACATTAGCATGTCAGACATGCTTGCGTTATAATGGGCTGGGGCTGTGTGGTGTTGAATGGGTTTGTTGTGTCTGTTCTGTTTGTTATTGTTCATTTTTTGCGTGTGTGTTTTGGTCAATGGTAGAGAGAACGTGTGTGTGTACTGTATGCGTGTGTGTTTTGGTCATTGGTAGAGAGACCGTGTGTGTGTACTGTATACGTGTGTGTTTTGGTCATTGGTAGAGAGAACGTGTGTGTGTACTGTATGCGTGTGTGTTTTAGTCATTGGTAGAGAGAACATGTGTGTGTACTGTATACGTGTGTGTTTTGGTCATTGGTAGAGAGACCGTGTGTGTGTACTGTATACGTGTGTGTTTTGGTCATTGGTAGAGAGAACGTGTGTGTGTACTGTATACGTGTGTGTTTTGGTCATTGGTAGAGAGACCGTGTGTGTGTACTGTATACGTGTGTGTTTTGGTCATTGGTAGAGAGACCGTGTGTGTGTACTGTATACGTGTGTGTTTTGGTCATTGGTAGAGAGACCGTGTGTGTGTACTGTATACGTGTGTGTTTTGGTCATTGGTAGAGAGAACGTGTGTGTGTGTACTGTATGCGTTTTTAAAGGGGGATGTCGTGGGGTTGAGAACTGGTACCTGCATTGGAGCTCTTTAAAATCCACCCTGAGGCTCTCGCTCTCTGAAGGGCCACTGTGCTGCTGAGGAGCTCCGGGGGCACTGTCCACTTCCCTTGTCCCCTGGGGGCCACAAGAAATAGTAAAAATCACTAAACATTGTAGAAATCCCTATAGTAGAGTCTTAAATCGCTCCAGAGATGTCAATGTGTAAATCTAGTTCCTCTGTGCCATAGTGGACACATTATCTTTAAAAACATATGTTCAGTATGTATCAACTAGGGACAGTGAATGAATCAGAGCAGAGTGATATCCAAGGGCGTGCTGACCTTGCGCTTGTCTTCATGCAGTTCCTGAAGCTGCCTCTGGAGGGCAGTGCAGCGGCTCTCTGCCTCGTCTAGCCTCTGGGAACTGCCTTGGAACTGGGAGGAGAGATGGTGGTTCTCCTCAAACACATGTGAGAGCTGAGGAGAGGGAGGGACAGCAACGGGCTCAGCAGACTGTACACACACACACACACACACACACACACACACACACACACACACACACACACACACACACACACACACACACAACCAAAAGACAGAAGAACAAAGAAGAAGCAGAGAGGAAACGATGAAAGAAAATGGACAAGAGGCATGCAAGAGAAATGAAGAGGAAAGAGCCAGAGGGAGACACAGAGATGGAATATGTAATCATCTAATCCAGATTCATGAAATTAAGTAACTTTCATCCAACCATGTCATTTAGTATTGTAAGTCAGAGGGTGATCAAAGGTAGTTGTCAGAATGGTCCAGAAAAAGGTGATTTCACTGCACCTTTTATACCCGCCGTAAACTGTGTACGTGACAAATACAATTTGATTTGGACATAAACAGCAGTCTGCCATCTCACTAATGCCTGGTCCAAGTACAGTCGTTATCAGTTTCAGATTTAGAGGTGTCCTCCTCCTCACCTGTCTCTGGTGATGTTCCTCCGGTGTTTTGGGCCTAGTGGCGCGGGCCTCCTCCAACATGGCACCGAGCTGGCGCACCTGCTGGTCACGGTCTGAGAGGGTGGCCAGGGTCTGCTGCTTCAGGAGCTCTGCCTGGGCCTGCCAGTCAACCTGCTCCAGCCTAGAGAGACAGATATACCTATGTAGCCAAGGCATAGACACTCATATACCTCTGATTAAGAATGTTTGGATTTTAAATAACATAAGCAGCTCTTTATGAAGTATGTCTCACCTGAGAATTTCTAGTTCCTGGTTCTCCCTCTGCCTCAGGTTGTCTAGCTCCCTCATCCTGTCCACCATCTCCTCAGCCCTCCTCCTCTCCTCCTCTAGCTCCTGGCTGAGTCTAGACAGCTCTCCACCTCCCAGTCGAGTGAGCTCTGAGTGCTGCCGCTGGAGCTGTTCCAACTACAGGACAGGGAGAAACAAAGCTTGTGTTGCTGTGGATACTGGTATATGAAAACACTATATACAGATAAGTTATGACATCACTACCATTGTGGTTGTGTTAGTAGTTGTCATGACGTTGGCCTGTTGGGGAGGTTTATGACCCCATAAATACCTTTCCCCTTTTCTCTCTCTACTTTATAGAGTTGACTCTTGTAAAGCCTTTGTAACATAGAGAGTCTGGTAACATCTAAAGGTGGGAAACGGAACCATATTTCGGTAATCCAACCAGTTGGAAATATGTGTTTGACGAATATGAGCTCAGATCAGTTGTTGTCTGAGACATTACTACTAATGACAGGATGACAAACTGTATCTTGGAAAGTCGACACATTCTAGTTATCAGATTCACATGGACTTGAAACTATTTGTGAAAAGATTAAATGTAATTTTAGCTTAAATGAGAGAATGGCTTGTCATAGAGAAACTCTGCTCACTTAGAGGCCCCGCCCAAGTGAACAGACATTGGTTATAAACTATGAAACACGCCCTTCTCGCCACCCCGATATAAGTCCGTTGACGAAAATCCAACTTTCTGTTCCGAGGACGACGGTCCTACATTAAAAGGGCTCAGATAATAACCTAACGAAATTAGCATCGTGTTCAAGGTGAAGATCAACACACCGAAAGGATGAATTTCGACCATACCAGACAGAATTATAGCAACTTGGTATGAACTTTGAACTCTTATTCACTCCTAGCCGTTGAGTTAGCAGCAGCCGCTGTAAACGTGAACTAGGAAAGGACGGACGACGTATCCAGTCTAACACACAGAACGATACTACAACGTATCCAGTTTACCACCAGAGACATTCTTCAGAGAACAAGAGATCCCTGCTGGGATTCCCTGAAGCGCAGCTCAGAGTAAATATTCCTTGCATTTTCTTTTTCCAAATGGGCGGTTATTTAGAATGCATAAGATTCTGTATTTATGATAGATTAGCTTCTCCCTTTGTTACTCAGTCTTCCCGCACTTTCATTCAAAACCCAACCCCCTTTCTCTGTGTAACCAGCAATCATATGTGTTCCATCCGCAAGGGACGTTTTCCTTTATGACATAATTTGTAATCAATGTATGATCCATTAGATGTAATTCTGTGTTATTTAGGTATTTTGTAAATAAATAATTAAACCAAATTATGTATTGCTGATTCAACTTGTTAGCCAGCGTTCGTGAAGATAAGCAAGAATTTACAACTTTCAGATGAGACTGAATAAGGTGACGATTAAATATTGACTGATATTGAGGTAAAAGATTACCAGGTCTTTAAGAGTTTATTCAGAAGATAACAGCTCTATAAACATTATGCCCCGATTTTCTAGTTAATTACACTTACATGATTAGATAAAATCAGGTAATATTAATTACAGAGACATTATTTTATAGAATAGCATGTCATATCACTTGATCTGGCATAGCCAAAGACACGACATAATGCTTTTATGGAATACTTTGTGTTAAATGGAGATAACTCTGGTTGATTACCAGTCTCTCCCTGTCGTTCTGCAGGGCTGACAGAGCGTTCTTCAGTCCCCACACCTCCGCAGTGGATCCTCCATGGCCTGTGGTGGGTGTCTGCTGGCCCCCTGCCCTGCTCATCTCCTCCAGTCTGAGGCTGAGCTCCTGGGCCTGGCTGAGTGCCTGGTCCCTGCTGCCCTGCAGTGACGCCATGGCCTGGCCGAACGCCTGGTTCTGGGCCCGGAGCTGGCTGGCCACCTCCCTCTCCTCCAGCAGTCTCTGCTCCATGCTCAGCAGGTCTCGGGCCAGCTCAGCCACCCTCTCGGCCGCTGTCTCCGATTCCGTGCGCGTCACCCCTCCCTCCCAACGCAGTTCTTTCAGCTCCTTCTGCCGAGCCTCCTGCACCTCTCTTTCCTTGGCAAGACTCTCCTCCAGGCTCTCCACCTGGGCCCTGACAGCCTGCAGCTGCTCCCTCAGCTTCTCTACCTCCGCCCCGGGAGCGTTTCTCACCTGCCTGTTTCCACTATCACCAGCCTGGCTGAGTGTTTCCCTCTCCACCGCCTGAACAAAAGCCTCCCCTCCCTCCAGGCTCTTGATCTTAGCCTCTAGCTCAGCTCTCTCCTTCTCCAGGGTAGCGATGCGCTCCAGCTGGCCGGACAAGAGCTGCTTGTGCTGGGATTCCTTCATGGTGAGGACCTGGGTAAGGTCGTCCCTGTAGCCGTGAAGCTGGGCAGATAGCTTGGCCTTCTCTGCGTGGAGGTCGTCCCTCTGCACCAATAGGGAGCGCAGCTCCTCCTTCAGACTGTTATTCTCCGCAGCAGCCTCCTGGATCAGAGCGTCTTTTTCCATCATCACCTGGGACAACAGACCCATTACGTAGAGGGATGGGTTATACAACTGGAGCACGAGGAAGACATTCTACAGTACTATCACTACATACAGTTTCAGCATGTCGATGACATGCGTGTACATAAATACATAAACATTTACTAACGGTTTACAGAATCTCTTCTTGACCTGTCATTTATGCCTCTGTACACATGAGTGTTAACATTGTTTTTTTTAACCTGCAGATGTTTCTCCTCCAGCTGTTTGTACATGCCAAGTACTCTATCTCTGTCGTCCTGTAAAGAGCCCATGGCCTTGGTGAAGGCGTCCAGCCTGGCTTTGCTGTGGCTGCTCTCCTCCTCTGCCTTCCGCAGCCGGTCCTCCAGACCCCGCACCTCCTCTCTCCTCTCCTCCAGCTCCTTCTCAGCCTCCTGGGCCCTGGTGTCAGCCTCCCTCCTGGCCTCCTCTGCAGCCTGGGTGGAGCAAGCATGTAAACAGTCAAGAAGATGCAGGGGAATGGGTTTAAACATTTTCATTGTCATAAAGCAGAGATGAAATAAAAGTGATGCGTACCTGTGTCACAGCCTGCTCCTTCTCCCCCAGCAGCTCCACCTCTCTCCTCTCCTTCTCACTCAGCTCTGTCTGCAGGCTCTCTGTCAGGGTCTTGGAGGAACGCAGGTCTGTCTCCAGTTGTTCCACGCTCAGGCCCAGCCTCCTCCCCTCTGCTTCCGTCTCCTTCAGCTGGGACCTGACCTCATTGGTCTCTCCCTGCAGCTTCCCAACTGCCTCTTCCAGGGCCTGGGTTCTGTGGCGGAGCCCCTCCGCCTCGCTCTCTAGGGAGGCCAGCTGGGCGCGAGCGTCAGCCAGGGAGGTCACGGTCTGGGCTAGGGACTTCTGAAGCTCTCCCCTCTCCTGCTCCAGGGCAGCTTGGTTCTCACGGAGCTTCTTCTCTTCCTGCTCCCATTTCAGCTGCCACTGCTCGTCTGCTTTCTGCAGTCTGGACAAAGAATAAGAAATAAACACATTACATAACACAGCATAGTGTATCACAAACCTGGCAGGAAATTGGGGCAATTTAATTAATTTACTTTTTCAGGAACAGTAGCCATTTTTACCTGTCCACTGTAAGCTGTAGCTCTTCTCTCTGTGCGGTCTCTTTCTGCAGCTTTTCAGCCAGATCTCTGGAGCGGGTCTCTCCCTCCCGCACCTCGGCCTCCTTCCCCTGGAGGGTGCTGTTGAAGCGACTCTCCCACTGCCGGGTCTCATCCAGCACGCGGTCCCTGTCGTCCTGCAGGGAGGACATACAGCGCGAGAAGGCAGCCAGTCGGGCCAGAGACTCATCCAGGCGGGCCTGCATCTGCTGGGCCTGTCTCTCAGCGGTGTCAGCCAGCTCTTTTGCCTCCCGGGTGGCATCCTCCTCTCTCTCCCTCTCCCGGTAAGACTCCTCCAACCTCAGCTCAATCTGCTTCAGCTCAGCTCCCAGCCTGAACCTCACAGAGTCTAGGCTCTGCTCTGCTTCTGCTTTCAACTCAGCCTCTCTCTGTAGAGCGGTCTGCTCACAGGCTCTCCTCTCAGCTTGGGCCTGGCTGGCCTCTGTCTGGGCCTCAACCAGCTGGGCTTTGCAGCTAGATAGCTCAGCCTCAGTCTTCTTCAAAGCGTCTGTGACGTTGGTCCTCTCCAGATAGGCTTGCCCAAGCTCTTTGTGGACCTCGTTGCTGCCCAGTTGCAAAGCCTTGCCCTCCCTGGCCATCTCACTGATCCTTTCCTGGTACTGGATGCAGTCCTTCTGCATCTGGCGCACCTCCAGCTGCTTCTCTCTCAGCAGCTCCTCCAGCTGCTTTGCCCGGCTCTGGCTGCCCTCTTTCACCCTCTGGGCGGACTTCAGCTGCTGCTCCAGCTCCCTCTGTTTCCCTGACTCGGCCTCTGCCTCAGCCCTCTCTCTCTGGGCCTGCCTCTTGTCCTTCTCCAGCCTGGCTGCCCGGTCCCTCTCGCTCTCGGCCAGGGCTTCCAGTTCGGCCCGCTCCCTCTCCAGTCTCTCCACCTCCCGCTGCAGCTCCGCAAGTCGCTCCCGGCTGTCTGCCGCGTCCTGCTGGTAGCCGGCGATGCTGCCATTCAGCTGGGCCAGCTGGTTCATCAGACGCTCCTCTAGGTCGTCCTTCTCTACCTCCAGGCTGCTGTGGAGCTCCTGGAGTTGGGCTTCCCTTTTAGAGCTCTCCTCCATCAGGCTCTGTTCCTTATCTTTACTCTCCTGAAGGAGCTGCTCCAGAGAGGCGAGTCCAGCCTTGAGTTCAGCCTCACTCTCTTGCCACGGTTCCCTCTCTGTATGTAGGGCTGCCTCCATTTCCCTCCGTTTTCCCTCAATTACGGTCTGTTCACTTTCAGACATGTCCGTCTTCACTGGCTCCTCTCTCTGGGTCTGTTCCTTTTCTTTACTCTCCTGAAGACGCTGTTCCAAAGAGGCCAGCTCAGCAGTGAGTTCAGCCTCGCGCTGTTGCCTCAGTTCCCTCTCTGACTGTAGGGCTTCCTCCATTTTGCTCAATTTCTCATCAATTAGGGCCTGTGTATTTTCAGTTATTTCGGTCTTCACCATCTCCTCAACAGAGGGCGTTTCAGGTGCAGCTACCTCAGACTCTATGGCCTGACTATGTGGCTCTATGTCCTGAGGCTGGCTCTTAACTGGCTCTTGGGTAGTTTTAGTCATGACTGTACTAGACTGCTGGGCAACAATAGTCTCCTCCACTACATCATCAGAGCTGGGGGTTTTATCTGGGGCTAATCTGTCCCCTTTCTCTAGCTCTTGGGCTAGTTGCTCCCTTAACTCAACACCCTGCTGTTCTAAGGAGTCCCTCTGTGCCGTAGTGGCATTCAAATCAGCTTTCAGAGCCTCAAACTCTTCTTTGAGTCTTTCAAGTTCTCCTTTGAGTGCCTTGTCCTCCCTTCTTATTCCTTTCTTTTCATCCATCTCTCGGAGTCTCTCATTCTCCTCCTCTAAATCCATGATTTTCTGCTGCTTGGTCTTGGCAAACTTCCTCATCTTGTCTTTGACAGTGTCCACCTCTTTCTGGGCCTCTTCTTTCTGCCGTTCAGCCTCCTGCTTGGCTGCCTCGTGGGTCCTGGCTCTAGCAACAAGCTCCTTCCTCTCCTGCTTAGCAGCTTCCAGCACACGTCTCACACGCTCTGCCTCATCACTCACGTTCTCATAGGACTTCAGCAGAGTCTCATACTCATCCTTCATCCCATGCACCTTCTCCTCCCATTCTCTGCATGCCCGGGCAGCCTCCTCCTTGGCAGACTCGGCCTCTCTTTTACAGAAGTCTTTCTCTGTCAGCATACCCTCCATGGCCAGCTTGAGGCTCTCGCAGGACCCCCCAAGGCTCTGGTTCTCCACCAAGGTCCGATCAACCTCCTCTATCAGCCTCTCTCTTTCTGCTCTCAGCTTCTCCAGCTCGACTTCTCTAGCCTCCATCCTCTGCTGCAGTTCAGTGATGACTTTCTCAGTGGAGGCCAACTCTTCTTTCTGGCTTTTGTTCTCTTTGAGGGCCTCTTTGCGGGAGATAAGGGCAGCTTTGAGCTTCTGCTGAAGCTGCAGGATCTTGGCCTCGCTGCCCTTCACTTCCTCCTGCTTCTGGGGGACCTCGGCCTCCAGTCTCTGGCTCTTTTCCTTCTCTGCTCTCAGGCCTTCCTGCAGGGAGGCGATCGACTGGTCCTTCTCATATACTGTCTCTTGCATAGACTGGAGGAGGGAGCTTTGCTCACCCAGCTGCTGGCTAAGCTCCTTGATCTTATCGTTCTTGTTGCTCAGGAACTGCTTGAAGTCCTCCACCTCTGTCTGCAGGACGGCAATGGTGGACTCAGCGGAGTCTGAGGCGGCTCCCTTGGCCGCAGCCTCCAACTCTGCTTTCACAGCTTCTGCATAGGTCTGAGCCTGGAGACACTTCTCCCTCAGAGCCTCCGACTCCTCATAGACATGTTCAATCTGGCTCTCCTTCTCTCTCAGGGCCTGCAGCTCTTTGCCCAGCTCTAGAAGCTCACTTTCCCTGAGTGACAGGCTAGCCTGGCTCTCCTGCAGTTGGCCCTCCAACTCTGTACAAGATGCCTTCTCAGCCTGGCCCTCTTCTTTTGGAGCTTGTAATGAGGCCTCATTACATGTCAGCTGAATGTCAGCTGAAAGTAGCTGAGAGGGTTCCTCGGCACTGGTAATGGGTTTATCACCTTGTTGTTGTTGTGCTTCATTCTCAGGGGCTGAAAATTCCACCCAGTCTTCCTGGACCCAATCTCCTGCAGCTGGCTTCTCAATCTTCTCCACTGCAGCGTTGGTCTCCAGCTCGGCATGTACTTCCTTCTCTGTGCTCACCTCTTTCTGTGCCTGCAGTTCCTCGAGCTCGCTCAGTCTAGTCAACAGCCCATCTCGTTCACCAACCTGCTCCTCCAAACGCTCCAACAGCCCATTGTACTCTTCCTTTTGTTGTTTAAGCTGTTCGCGGTGGTTCCTGTCCTTTTCTTTGGCCATGCGGATGGTTTCTTTGCGAGAGTCCTGGGCCTCCTGGAGTTTCTTTTGCAGTGTTTCGCAATCTGACTCCGGTGAGGCCACCTGGGACTGCAACCCAGTGATTTCAGATGAGGTGTCAGCCTCTGGAGTCTGCTGAGCTCCCTCACTTAGCCTTCTGGTCATTTCAAGTGTCTCTTCCAGAACCTGATCCTGCTGGCTGATTTTCTGTTCCAAAACCTCCATGACCTCTTCTTTGGACCTCAAGTCTTGTCTGAACTCTTCGAGAGTAGTTTCAATTGCCATATCCTCTTGTTTTCTGTCTTTTTCTAAAGCTGGTACACTTGCAGGGGCATCCTCCGTTGCTTTCCCTACTCGTCCTTTCCTTTGATCTGCCTCTTTCTCAAACGCCGCAACTTTTTTCATCAGCTCTTTGCGCTGCACCAGGGCTGCCTGCAACCTCTTTTTAATGGTGGCCACTTGGGTTGTCAGATCCTCTTTGTCCTTTCGCAAACTAGTGAGCTCATCACCATCCTCTACATGACTCTCCCCTGTCGCTTTCTCATTTTCTCCAGCTTTCTCAAGCTCAATTATCTGCTTCTTCAGTTTCTTGACCTCAGTGCTCATCAGGAACATCTCCTCACTGGTCTGGAGCAGTTTGGCAGACAAGCCGTTGCTCAGCTCCATCATCTCCTGCTCTTTCTGGGTAATACGCAGTTGCAGCTCGTTAATCTCAGTGTCCCTCTCAGACAGTACAGCTTTGGCCATGTCCCTAGCCTGAGAGAACTCCAGCAGGCTGGCCTCCATGTCTTGGAGCTTCTGCTCCAGCTCAGAGGAGGTGATCTCCCCTTCTTCCAGCTGGGTGCTCAGCATCCTGGCCTGGCCCTCCTGCTCAGAGAGAGAGCGCTGAGCCTTGTCCAGGTCTGCCTGCAGGGCATGGATCTTCTGCTCTTTGGAGCGGCCTTCTGTCTGCAGGCTGTCCAGCTGCTCCTCCAGGAGATGCATCTCCATGCTCTGCCTCTCCAACTCAGAGCCACTGTGCTGGGTCACCGTGTCCATCTCTGACCTGGCTGCCTGGAGCTCTTCCTCATATCTCTGGGCCTGGGACTCTGCCTCATCCTTGGCAGCTGCCAGGAACCAAATCTCTTCCTCAAGGCCTTGGGTTCTCTCCTGTGACTCTGAGGCAGCCTCTCTCAATCTCTGGAGCTCAGCCATGAGCTCACTGTACCTGTTCTGCATCTCATCTGCCAGGGCCTGGGCAAACACCTGTCCAGGGGCAGAGTCAGAGAGGGTCGCCCCCTGCTGTCTGAGGTGCACCTGCACAGTCTCACGGATGATGACTGATGAGGACTCCACCTGGACTGTGGATGTTTCCTGCTCAGAGCTGTTCTCTTCCCAGGATTGCATCTGGAGCTGGCCAAAGCCCTGCAGTATAGGAGGTGACTGCTGACCTTCATCTTGGTTCACAGCCTCTAGGAGGGTCCAGCTGCTGTGGGCCACCTCGGAGTCACTGCTCGTGACCATCTCATCAGAGGAGGCCCCCTTAGATTCTCCGGGAGAGTCAGACTGGGATTCAATGAGCTCTGGACTGCTCTCGTTATCAGCGGAGACTGACAGGCTTGACCTATCCTCTGCCACCAGGGTGGTATCCTCCTCTCGCGTGTCTTCTAGGTCTGGCAGCACTGTAGGACTGTTGCAGGGGGCCATGGCAGTGTCCTCACGCTGGTCTAGAATCTGATCAGAGATTACCTTGAATGCATCATTTGAGCCCCGCTCTTCAGCCAGCACAAGACTCTCTCGCAGGGCAGCCAACTCATGGTCTTTCTCCAATAGCTGCTGCTCCAGAGCCAATATTTGGGCTGGGGAAATCAATAAAGATTAAAATTAATAGCCAGCCTAATAATCACACAATGCACAATTAAAACAGATATTTGTCATGTACCCCGTGCAGGAACTAAAATTCGATCCTACCACTGGCACCTCCCAGTAGTTCATGACAAGACCAATATATTATGGATTCATTCAGATTTTTCCTTCTAAATGTTAACAATTGAGATGATTATTGACATACTGTCAACATACTGTCAATAGAGTTAACATGTCTACTAAACCACCAGTCTTTCAGGTTTAGTCACAGACAGTGAAATGGGTAATCCTGTAACCGCATCTGCGGCACTATGCCAAACTCTTGTCAGCGAGGCCTGTGACAGCACAGTGTCCAATCCTATGCAAACACATCAATAGAGGGTGTGTGTGGTGCTGGCAGGATGCATGACTGGTCCTGGTGGTTGGCTTTCAGATGTATGACTGGTCCTGGCGGTTGGCTTTCAGATGTATGACTGGTCAAAGTCCTGGCGGTTGACTTTCAGATGTATGACTGGTCCTGGTGGTTGGCTTTCAGATGTATGACTGGTCCTGGTGGTTGGCTTTCAGATGTATGACTGGTCCTGGTGGTTGGCTTTCAGATGTATGACTGGTCCTGGTGGTTGGCTTTCAGATGTATGACTGGTCCTGGTGGTTGGCTTTCAGATGTATGACTGGTCCTGGTGGTTGGCTTTCAGATGTATGACTGGTCCTGGTGGTTGGCTTTCAGATTCAGAGAATAAAAACACACATCTTAAAATAGGTCTCCTTACCCTTTTCAGCATCAGTTACGTCTTCCACAGCCGGGTCAGTCACACACTGGACCAATGACTCGCGAGCAGCCTAGGCGTGAAAAACAAACGCCAGAGTTATTTCTGAACACACAGAGGGTGTAAACCTTATGACTTAATAATAGATAAATCCCATTGAAGTGGGACTACATTCAAAATGAAGTGAGTTAACAGTTCCACACAGCTGTAGTGTAGTTACACAATAGTTACACTGTAGTTATGATGAGCCTGGGTGTGAAGGTCAGCCCACGGCTGCAGTCATAACAGAGGATCAGTGGAGAGGCGATTAGCATTGCCTTGACCCAAATGACAGGAGGACATTCTGCCTCAGCATTATTAAACCCAACCGCTGTCTCTGTGCCTCAGGCTGTCCCCTCTGAGATCGATCGTGGCCGACTGACCTGCCCCAGTAGTCAGGGCAGAGACCAGAGAGACTTCCCCACATGAATAAGCATGTGTGACACTCAATGTGCTGACTGGGAAATCCTCACAGCACAGTGAAATAACAGCACACCAATAGATAGTTTTTTATCAGACTGTACACACATACAGCACAAATGTCTATTGGGGGGTTTGTCATTTTCTATTGTGACTACGCACTGTCAGCAATTCTGATTGGAAAGGGGATTGTCTAACAATTAGATTGAACATACAGTGCCTTCAGAAATGTATTCACACCCCTTGATTTATTCCACATTTTGTTGTGATACAGCCTGAATTAAACATTTATTCAAATGGAAATGTTGTGTCACAGGATGACACACAATACCCCATCATGTCAAAGTGGAATTATGTTTTTAGACATTTTTCTAATTATTTAAAAATTAAGAGCTGAAAAGTCTTGAGTCAATAAGTATTCAACCCCTTTGTTATGGCAAGCCTAACTAAGTTCAGGAGTAAAAATGTGCTTAACAAGTCACATAATAAGTTATCATGGACTCACTCTGTGTGCAATAATAGTGGTTAACATGGTCTTTGAATGATTACCTCATCGCTGTATCCCACACATATAATTACCCCTCAGCCAAGCATTGAATTTCAAACACAGATTCAATTACAAAGACCAGAGAGCTTTCCAATGCCTTGCAGAGAAGGGAACCTATTGGTAGATGGATAAACATTGTAAAAGCAGACATTGAATATCCCTTTCAGCATGGTGAAGTTATTAATTACACTTTGGATGGTGAATCAATACACCCAGTCACTACAAAGATTTAGGCATCCTTCCTAACTTAGTTGCCGCAGAGGAAGGAAACCACTCAGGGATTTCACCATGAGGCCAATGGTGACTTTAAAACAGTTAAAGTTTAATGGCTGTGATAGGAGAAAACTGAGGATGGATCAACAACATTGTAGTTACTCCACAATACTAACCTATATAACAGAGTGAAAAGAAGGAATCCTGTACAGAATACAAATATTTCAAAACATGTCTGTTTGCAATAAGGCATTAAAGTAAAACTGCAAAAATTGTGGCAAAGTAAATGAACTTTTTGTCCTGAATACAAATGGTTGCGTTTGGGGCAAATCAAACACAACACATCACTGAGTACCTCTCTTCATATTTTCAAACATGGTGGCATCATCTTATGTGTATGCTTGTCATGAGCAAGGACAAGGGAGTATTTTAGGATAAAAATGGAAGAGAGCTAAGCACTGGTAAAATCCAAGAAGAAAACCTGGTTCAGTCTTCTTTCCAACAGAGACAGATTCACCTTTCAGCAGGACAATAACCTAAAACACAATGCCAATTATAAACTGGGTGGGTCGAGCCCTGAATGCTGATTGGATGACAGCCGTGGTATATCAGACCTTATACCATGGCTATGACAAAACATTTAATTTTACTGCTCTAATTACATTGGTAACCAGGTTTTAATAGCAATAAGCCACCTCAGGGGTTGGTGATATATGGCCAATATACCACGGCTAAGGGCTGTGTCGAGGCACTCCGCGTTGAGTCGTGCATAAGAACAGCCCTTAGTCGTGGTATATTGGCCAAATACCACACCTCCGCATGCCTTATTGCTTAAATATACACTGAGTGTACAAAACATTAAGAACATGCTCTTTCCATGACAGAGACTGACCAGGTGATTCCAGGTGAAAGATCCCTTATTGATGTCTCTTGTTAAATCCACTTCAATCAGTGTAGAGGACAAGGAGGAAACAGGTTCAAGAAGGATTTTTAAGCCTTGAGGCAATTGAGACATGGATTGTGTATGTGTACCATTCAGAGGGTGAATGGGCAAGACAAAATATTTAAGTGCCTTTGAACAGGATATGGTAGTAGGTGTCAGACACAGCGGTTTGTGTCAAAAACTGCAACGCTGCTGGGTTTTTCACACTCAACAGTTTAACATGTGCACGAAGAATGGTCCATCACCAAAAGGACATCCCTAACTTCTTATGGATAGGGGGCATTTTCACGTTTGGATGAAAAGCGTGCCCAGAGTAAACTGCCTCCTACTCAGTCCCAGATGCTAATATATGCATATTATTAGTAGTATTGGATAGAAAACACTCTGAAGTTTCTAAAACTGTTTGAATGATATCTGTGAGTATAACAGAACTCATATGACAGGCAAAAACCTAAGAGAAAAATCCAAACCAGGATGTGTGAAATCTGAGGTTTGTAGGTTTTCAACTCAGCCCCTATTGAATATACAGTGGGATATGGGCCATCTTGCACTTCCTAAGGCTTCCACTAGATGTCAACAGTCTTTAGAACATTGTTTCAGCCATCAACTGTAAAGGGGGAATGAGAATGGGAATGAGTCAGAGGTTTGCCAGCAGCCTCGGTCTCGTGACGTGCAGTCATGAGAAAATTACCTCTCGTTCCATTGCTTTTCTATAGACAAATTAATTTTCTGGTTGGTACATTATTAAACATTTATGATAAAACATCCTAAAGATTTATTATATACATTGTTTGATTTGTTTCTACGACCAGTAATATAACTTTTTGGAATTTTCATCCGACATTTCCACTGGACTTGCCCGCGCCTCGTTAGTTTCGATTTGTTTACTAAACACCCTAACAAAAGGAGGAATTTGGACATAAATGATGGACTTTATGGAACAAATCAAACATTTATTGGGGAACTGGGATTCCTGGGAGTGCATTCTGATGAAGATCAAAGGTAAGTGAATATTTATAATGCTATTTCTGACTTATGTTGACTCCAACATGGCGGATATATTCTTAGGTTGTGTATGTCGTCTGAGCGCCGTACTCAGACTATTGCATGGTTTGCTTTTTCCGTAAAGTTGTTTAAAAATCTGACACAGCGGTTGCATTAAGGAGAAGTATATCTTTAAATCTGTGACTAACACTTGTGTCTTTTATTAATGTTTATTTTGAGTATTTCTATGATTTGATGTGGCTCTGTGCAAATTCACGGGATGTTTTGGAGGCAAAGCCAAATGTATACTGAGGTTTTTGGA
The DNA here is from genome assembly GCF_036934945.1 of Oncorhynchus masou masou. NCBI lineage: Eukaryota > Metazoa > Chordata > Actinopteri > Salmoniformes > Salmonidae > Oncorhynchus > Oncorhynchus masou. Next base: position 20,806,344 of record NC_088237.1, read on the forward strand.
TATAAATATGAACTTGATTGAACAAAACATACATGTATTGTGTAACATGTTGTCCAGGGAGTGTCATCTGATGAAGAATATCAAAGGTGACTGATTCATTTTATCAATATTCTGCTTTTTGTGACTCCTCTCTTTGCTTGGAAAATCGCTGTATGCTTTCTGTGACTAGTTTCTGACCTAACAAAATGATATGTTCTGCTTTCGCCGAAAAGCATTTTTGAAATCGGACACTGTGGTTGGATTAACGGGAATTTTATCTTTAAAATGGTGCTTAATACTTGTATGTTTGAGAAAATTTAATTATGAGATTTCTGTTAGACAGAATAGACAAAGAACATTAGAGAATCTAGCAATGGGTACAACAGACTGAAGAGTCTGGTAATTTGGGGTTCACAGATAATAAACCATTTAAGCTATTTCTCCCAAAGTACATTTTCATGTTTATTTTCTTGTTATTACAGGATTCAAAACAAGCTTACAACATGTGTTACCTTCATTCATTTAGTAGTTGTAACAATCTCCTAAATTAATTTAGTGCGTCTGACTACTCACCATTCCAATTTGCTGCTCCAGCTGTTGTATCCTAGCAACTGCCTCTTCGCCTTCTGCGGTGCGCTTATCCAGTTGTTCTGAAAGAAAAACAAAATTATTAAATATGCTGCAAGCAAGCCGCTTGTTAGGGTATCATGAATGCTTGATAGTGGATTCGGTTCCCTTACCTTGCAATGTCTCCATGGTGTGGGTGACCTGGGCGCAGCGTTCCTCGCTCTCCCTCTGCTCCACCCTCAGCCTCTCCAGCTGGGCCTCCAGTGTACCCAGGCACAGGGCCGGGTCGGTGGGAACAGGGATGTCCTCCTCGGCCCCCTCTCCAGCCAGAGAGCGCAGGCCTGTCAACAACTCAGCCAGGGCCTCTCCTGCCCTTTGCCCCTCTCCATACTCCTCTCTTAAGGCAGCAAGCTCCTTCTCCAACCTGGCTACTTCTCTGTTGGTCACTTCCTCCCGCTCTCGAGTGGCCCACTCCAGTTTCACTGTCAGGTCCTCCATCTGGGTTGATCTGTCTCTCTCTGAAGCCTCCAGAATGGCTAGCTGGGCTGCTCTGTCCCGCTCGGAGGCCTCCAGACTGGCTAGCTGGGCTGCTCTGTCCCGCTCGGAGGCCTCCAGGTTGGCTAGCTGGGCTACTCTGTCCCGCTCGGAGGCCTCCAGGTTGGCTCGAAGGGCCACCAGCTCTGCCTGGGCCTGGCTGGACCACCCAGCCCACTGCTGTCTCTCCTCCTCCCTCTGCCTGCTAGCCTCAGCCAGCTCCTGCTCCATCTGGCGGAACTGAGCCGTGAGGATCTGCAGAGAGAAGGAGGCAGAGAGAGAGAGAGAAGGAGGCAGAGTGAGAGGGAACGAGATAGAGAGGCAGCGAGAGAGAGGAAGAGAGAGAAAGCGAGGAAGAGAGAGAAAGCGAGGAAGAGAGAGAGAGGCAGAGAGGGACAGAGAGGCAGAAAGATAGAGAGACAGAGAGAAAGAGAGAGATAAGGAGAGAGAGAGAGAATAAAGACAGATGAAGGCGGGGACGGTAGAGTCTACAATGAGAACTGCTCGGCTGTGCCAGTAAAGCAGTGATTTTGCATTTAGATGAGAAATGCGTCTACTCCTCAGCCCTTATGTAACATGCAATTTGTCAATCAACAAATGTACTTATTCAGTCAGTGTCACTCTGCTGTCACACTAGTACCTTGGTGAATAATGTAATACAGTACTCTGTGTCAGTCTCTTCAGATGGGATCATTTTGCACAAAGGGTCAGTCAGGTTGCATTGTTATTCTAATGTGGGGCCTTCATTGAGAAAACACCATTCCCACTATGGCTCTACACTGACCAGGACAGTAGAGCGTGTCTGTACCTGTTTCTGCTGGTCGGCATTGTTCAGCTCCCCCTGCAGCATCTCCAGCACCTGGCAGCGTGACCGCATGGCTTCCTCCTGCTCCTCACAACGCCGCTGGGCTGCACGTAGAGCCTAGCAACACACACACACTAAAGGCTTGGGTACAGGCTAAAAACAGTGTATAGGACCTGGCCTGTGTGAGGGAGTGTAGAGTCAGAGAATGAAGTTTGTACCTGCTGCAGCTCAGCGTCGTTCTGGCTCTGTACTGTGACCCTCAGCAGCTCGTCCTCATGCTTCTGGATCTGCTCCTGGAAACGCACGTCCTTTTCACAGACAACTGCCTGAAGCACACGAACCTAGATGCATGACACATCTCTGCAGTGAGCTGACGGGCCCCTTTTAAACAATCTGGAACATTTTCATTGAAAATGGTTTGAGTGACAACGATACTGGCACCTGCTCCGTGTGTACGGCTTCCTTTTCACACAGGGCCTGTTCGGACATCTGGAGACGCTCCTCGAGGTTCTTCGCTGAGGTCGAGACCTCACTGAGCTGCTTCCTCAGCTCCTGGAGTTCCTCCTCCACAGCAGGAGCTGAGCTGGTGAAGGAGCTGTCTGGAGAGCTCTTCAGGAAATAGACAAGCATTTCAAAATGTTATTGATGACAAAATAGTCTAGTGTAGACCAAACTGGCTGTAAAGAATCTACAACATTTTAACTCTATACATTACAGCTAAAATACACATCAGAACTATGCTTATTGAACATGGATTTATTTGAACTCAGCTAAAGGACTTACTGCTGTTCCCTCCAGCCCTTTGAGGTCAGCAATTTGTTTGTTCAGAGCAGCCATCTTGGTTTTGGCTTGCAGCTTCAGTTTAGTGAAGCGTGCCTCCGCTGTCTCCCTTTCACTCTGTAAACACACCAACAAAGGCAGCATCGAAACTTGTGGTCCAGCAACAACAGCATAATCTCAGTAGATTTCTGACGACAATCTTTATTTGACAAGAAGTGCATCAAATATGAATATTTCATGATCCCAACCCACACAGGACAGAAAGAAAATCTAAGCTATACATTGAGGGCACATCGATATAAAACCACTGCATTCATGTCTCACACACACGCATACAAAGTCATAGCAATACACATAGGCGCACGCACACGCACACACACACACACACACACACACACACACACACACACACACACACACACACACACACACACACACACACACACACACACAGTCAAAACAACACATGCAGGCCAACACACCCACCTGTACTCAGGCCTCACCTTGAGCTGCTTTTCGAAGGTGGTCAGCTGGCTGTCCTTATCTCTGACCACCTCCTTGAGATGCACTGTCAGCTGCTCCAGATGGGCCAGCCTTTCCAGGGGCTCCTCCTCCACCCCAGGCCCAGACTCCTCAGGGGCTCCGGGGGCATCTCCAGGGGGGAGTTGGGGGACCAACATATCCTGCAAAAGGGCCACAAAGAAGAAGAGTGGACACAAATATGGGGACTTGGAGAACATTAAGGCCTGCAACGGTGATCCGTTAGAGCAGGGTTTATAAAACTGGGTCCTGGGGTCCCCCTCCCCCTGGGTGCACATTTAGGTTTTTACCCTAGCACAACACAGCTGATTCAAATAATCAAAGCATGATGATTTTTAAAAATATATTTTTTTTTTATAAATGTATCCGTTATTTTACCAGGTAAGTTGACTGAGAACACGTTCTCATTTACAGCAACAACCTGCGGAATAGTTACAGGGGAAAGGTGGGGGATGAATGAGCCAATTGTAAACTGGTGATGATGGTGATTGGTTATTTGAATCAGCTGTGTAGTGCTAGAACAAAAACCAAAACGTGCACCCAGGGGGACCCTAGAACCGAGTTTGGGGGACCATGTGTTAGAGTGCTGATCAGTTTTGCCTTTTAGATCACAATGGACCGATTATTATGGACAGAGAGGAGCTGATCCTAGTTAAGCACGACAACTCACACAATTGATAAATATGGGCCCAGGACAGAAAACATGTGCCATGTTATGTAAGCTTGTGAGGGGTTGAGGGAGTCTCTCTTACCTGAGGGGCTCCATCGGGGGGCTCGTCCCCAGACAGCTCCTGCAGGACGTTGGTAAAGCCCTGGGACAGCCGGCTGAGCATGTAGCCGAAACTGGTGGTACAAGACAGAGTTTTGACATTGAGGGTTCTATCTCAATCAATCATTATTTATAAAGGCATTTTTACATCAGCAGTTGTCACAAAGTGATTATACAGAAACTGGATCAAAAAAAATCTCCATGGAGTTTGCATTATGATGCATTTACAACGTTAGCGCCTCTTTTATGTTATGATTCACATTTCTGTGTAAAGAATTTATTTTAAGACAAAAACATAGATTGACTCAAATAATGTCAATAAGTGCAGTGGAAGAGAACAATTGAGACCAGTGAAATCATAGAATGAGGGTTCCTAGACAGTCAATCAGTGGAGGCCCCTCGGAGGACCATCCTCAGTGAATTTCATAAAAAGTAGTGAAATATAAAAAAAGTTATCCCTTTTCGATCAAACTATACTAAATATATTCACGTCACCAATAATTGATGAAAACACACCATTTGCAATGAAGGTCGACAGTAGCCTCAGCAGCACTCTGTATGTTAGCACCATGGTGTAGCTGGAGGACAGCTAGCTTCTGTCCTCCTCTGGGTACATTGACTTCAATACAAAACCTAGGAGGCTAATGGTTCTCACCCCCTTCCATACTTACACAGTAATAATGACAACTTCCAGAGGACATCCTAGAAACCTATCACAGCATTACTGACATGTTGTCCATGCAATCAAAGGATCAGAGAATGAATCTAGTACTAAAAGCATAAGCTACCGCTAGCTAGCACTGCATAAAATGTGGTGAGTAGTTGACTCAAAGAGAGAGAAAGACCATAGAGAAAGACAATAGTTGAACAAAATAATTTATTAAAAAAATAAGGAAAAGCGAGAGAGATATTTTGTTGTATTTTATTTTGTTACTTTCATTTACTAAGCTAGCGCATGCAGCTAGCTAGTTTAATGTACTCAAACACCTAGCTCAAACAAAGAGGGATGCTATGTTAGCTAGCTGGCTATGGCTAACCAACACTGGATTTCTTCCAAGTCAAGGTAAGCTTTTTAAAATATTTTTTTATATATATAATTATTAATTGCCACCGGGCCCACCGGTTCTTAAATGGAGCAAAACTTGGATAGGAATACCTGAATTTGTCCAATAAAATTCACATTTTTAACTGTTGGAATAATGATTACTCCCTAGATTAGCTCGAGGCAGGCAAAAGTATGGAAGGCGGTATTGAATGTGTCACTGTCTGTCACCTTGATTCTCTACCTTGTAAACTTTCATTCGTAAGCTAGGTTGTAGCAACCTCACAATGGGTATCGGGAAAATTAGAGTATCATGTAGTAGCCTAAACCTATAGATGTTGCATTGCGGTGATACAGCCTGACAGGATGCTCTAGATTGTGCATCTGTAAAATGTCTTCAGCCTCCTTTGTTTTGTTGACAATAACCTCACACTCGATGTCAACAAAACAAAGGAGATGATTGTGGACTTCAGGAAACAGCAGAGGGAGCACCCCCCTATCCACATCGACCGGACAGTAGTGGAGAGTGTAGTAAGTTAAGTTCCCCGGAGTACACATCACGGACAAACTGAATTGGTCCACCCGCACAGACAGCGTGGCGCAGAAGGCGCAGCAGGGCCTCTTCAACCTCAGGAGGCTGAAGAAATTAGGCTTGTCACCAAAAGCACTCACAAACTTTTACAGATGCACAATCGAGAGAATCCTGTCGGGCTGTATCACCGCCTGGTACGGCAACTGCTCCGCCCACAACCGTAAGGCTCTCCAGGGGGTAGTGAGGTCTGCACAACGCATCACTGGGGGCAAACTACCTGCCATCATCAAGGACAACAACCACCCGAGCCACTGCCTGTTCACCCCACTATCATCCAGAAGGCGAGGTCAGTACAGGTGCATCAAAGCGGGGACCGAGTGACTGAAAAACAGCTTCTATCTCAAGGCCATCAGACTGTTAAACAGCCATCACTAACATTGAGTGGCTGCTGCCAACATACTGACTCAACTCCAGCCACTTTAATAATGGAAAAATGTATGTAATAAATGTATCATTAGCCACTTTATATGTTTACATACCCTACATTACTCATCTCATATGTATATACTGTACTCTATACCATCTACTGCATCTTGCCTATGCCGTTCGGCCATCACTCATTCATAAATGTATGTGTACATATTCTTATTAGTTGTTGTGAAATTGTTAGGTTCTATTACTTATTAGATATTACTGCATGGTCGGAACTAACTAAGCACAAGCATTACGCTACACTTGCATTAACATCTGCTAACCATGTGTATGTGACAAATACAATTTGATTTGAGCTGGGTGAACGGAATGTGAATGACAGTCATCCAATATGCTGTAATAGAAATAAGGCCATGCTCATAAAAAAAGTATCATCCTCCCTCGTTTTACACGGCACCGACCGCCACTGCATTCAATCATCCTTTGTGCCAATAATATACCTGTGGCAACATACATTAACGGGCATTACTGTTATTGTTTTGTGACCCAGATAGTTCGTGCAGAGGGTCTCGAGGTTCGAGTGTCACCGGAAGAGCCGAACTCTACCGAACAATAGGGCCATTCGACTGCGGCTGCGTCATTTCGTTTTGCCCACTACTCCTGAACAGCAAAGATTATAGGGAGAAATGGATGGCTTACTTTCTGAACAGTTTGACAGTGCTGTCTCCAACCATAGTAAGAGTATTTGATGTATATACATAAATCGGAATTATGATGCTGTATTGGTTGCGCTTGTATAAAAACAGCGAACGAGTTAGCTTTTCAGTGCACGTAGACAAGCAGCTAGCTAGCTGGCTAACAAGGATAACAGTAATTGGCTAAATATATCGCTGTGCCTTGTTTTTTTGGAGCGTGTGGCAGCTGTTCTAAACTGCAACTCTGGGAATGGTGTACTGATAGTTGAAAGAACGAGGGACAAACCTGTATGAGTGCTTCTCAGTACCGGTTTCTGCTTTTTATTTGAAGAATATCCTCTGCTGTATTTCTGTGCATAGCCACATCACCAAACATCCCGGAAACAAAACTTGCAGAGCATCGATTGGCCAGTGGAGGATTGCACAACAGTAAGGGGATGTCTGTAAATTCCGACCGTTTACCATTTTTCAAGAGATGTGTGCAACATGCGCCAAAACGCTCTTTTTTTTTTACAAGATAATGTTTTGGTCTTTTTATACCATGATTAACCTTCTTAACCATTTTCATTTGTAACCACACAACTGAATTTAATAGTATGGGGCCGGGTCATGACCCACGAGTCAATCTGATTATCAACAATGGAAGACAACTTGGACGAAGCCTTCTCCTACTTGCACACTACACCACAGTGTTTGTGACCTTTGTGAGTCGCTCTGTGAACTGGTTCGTGCAGATGCTAAAGTGGACCACGCTGTTTGCACGGTACACCGTGTCCGTCTTTGACTCTATCTACAGACACCTGCATTGGTGGCGTAGAAGGGGCGGTGGAGGGGTTGCCAAGCAGATCTGCCCCAGCCCTGACACAAAATCAGGGTGACCAGAGTAAACATGTCAAGTCTCTTTAAACTTGAAGAAGTCTTAATGATTTAATTGAGGGTTTTAACCTTAGCACTAACCGGACAGCCTGCTCAATACATCAAATCGGAAGATCTCACTGCTCTTTTGGGAAAATGAAGTCCAACAGTGGTGAGAGTTGAAGTAGAATGGAAATAGCACCTGACTGAGGTCATTCATTTCATTGTTTAATTCCTTACTAACAGTCTAGTGTTTTACAGTATATGCATGTATCTGTTGCATGTGTATTCCTTGTACTGTAATGACAATATGAAAGTTACATGTTTGAATTTTCATATCATAAACTGCTAGAATAATGTTCAAGGAAAGCTTCTCCAAAACAACTAACAGGAGGGGAAGAATTGGGCATTAAACACACTCTCACTCATTAAAGACATCTCTGGTATTATAACACTTTTCTAAAGGGGATAACGTCAATTCAACTACACTACCCACCTATGAACCTTCATTTGTAACATGTATAGGATGCACAGGATAGGGGTCTAACTAAGCAGCTATTTTGTCCCACAGCCAGCTATTCATGTGACTGTAAATAACTGAGAAGTATGCTTCCAGGGCCACCGGACAGGGAATGGGTCTTTCACATTCTAATCTCGGCACCCAGAACCAAATCTAATCGATTACATTTATGTTCAGTCGGTCTCAAGACTATTCCCATTCCTGCATTATACTGTCTATCAGTAATTCTAACCACTATTGAGTTGAACGGATACAGAATTGTCTTTATCTATGTGCGTGTTTCCTTTTATTATTGTATTATTTGTGCATTGTGTTCAAAATCATGCCAACAATAATCCCTACAGTTGGAAATGTGTTGGTTGTCTGTACTTAAATCACTATTTTAATCACTCATATACACCGAGTATACCAAACATTAGGAACACCTTCCTAATATTGAGTTGCACCCCCCCCCCTTTTGACCTCAGAACAGACTTAATTCGCCGGGGCATGGACTCTTCAAGGTGTTGAAAACATCCACAGGGATGCCAACGCTTCGCACAGTTGTGTCAAGTTAGCTGGATGTCCTTTGGGTGGATCCTTCTTGTTACACAGAAAACTGTAGTGTGAAAAACCCAGCAGCGTTGCAGTTCTTGACACAAACTGGTGTGCCTGGCACCTACGACCATACCCCATTCAAAGGCACTTAAATATTTTGTCTTGCCCATTCGCCCTCTGAATGGCACACATACACAATCCATCTCAAGGCTTAAAAATACTTCTTTAACTGGTCTCCTCCCCTTAATCTACATTGATTGAAGGGGATTTAACAAGTGACATCAATTAGGGATCATAGCTTTCACCAGGATTCACCTTGTCAGTCTATGTCATGGAAAAAGCAGGTATCCTTAATGTTTTGTATACTCAGTGTATACCACAGGTGTCAAACTCATTCCATGGATGAATGAGTGTCTGCGGGTTTTCGCTCCTCCCTTGTACTCAATAGAGGAATTAAGGTCACCAGCGAGTAACAAACTCCCCTCACCTGGTTGTTTACGGCTCTATTGAAAGGAAAAAACAGAAACCTGCAGACACTCGGCCACCCATGGAATGAGTTTGACACCCCTGGTCTAGATACAGCCTTTAAAGATGGAATCCGCGTTAGGGGAAACGGCACCACAGTTCCTGTGTTCCAGAGGTGAGCAGCGTGATAAACAAAATTGCAGTACACATTCTGCTGTTCTATCTCACATGCAATGATGTGTGAGGGGAAAAAAGTATTTGCAGTAACTTCTTTGTTGTATACTGAACAAAAATATGAATGCAAAATGTAACAATTAACCATTTTAATGAGTTACAGTTCATAAGGAAATCAGGCAATTTAAATAAATTAGGCTCTAATCTATGGATTTCACATGAGTGGGCAGGGGCGGAGCCAGGCCCAACCAATCAGAATGAGTTTTTCCTCACAAAAAGGCTTTATTCCAGACAGAAATACTCAGTTTCATCAGCTGTCCGGGTGGCTGGTCTCAGACGATCTCACAGTTGAAGAAGCCGGATTTGGAAGTCCTGGGCTGGCGTGGTTACGAGGCTTGTTGAATGTACTGCCAGTACTCTGTACTGTAGTCTAAGTCAGACACTTCTGACTGTAGGATGTGCCACAATGTTCTATGTGGGCCTAAGCACCACAGTTGAAGTACTTTATTGTGCATTATGCTAAATTCACTTCTTGTCTGGTGTCAATGTTACTGTTGCACTGTATGGAGAATCAAAGTCTGGCACTGTAATACAGATAGTTTATGCTTGCAGAAAGCATTGTCTTGTGGTCACAATGAACTGATTAATGACCTGGTCCTACTTGGTCTATGAATGTGAAGGAATCTCAATAAACCAAACTAAAAACAGAACTGTGACATTCTTCACTATTTTCTTCCCTTTCCAGTCAAATGCCACATAGACACATGATCATGATTGATGTAGGCTTGCAAATATGTGAGATAACATGAAATGATTCCAGATTGTTAGAGAACTTTGTCCCCCTAAGAACTACAGTCTGTCGTTGCTGTTTTAATAAATCTTCTTATGGCTGCAGGGGCAGTAATGAGTAGCTTGGATGAAAGGTGCCCAGAGTAAATTGCCTGCTCCTCAGTCCCAGTTGCTAATATATGCATGTTATTAGTAATATTGGATAGAAAACACTCTGAAGATTCTAAAACTGTTTGAATGATGTCTGTGAGTATAACAGAACTCATATGTCAGGCAAAAACCTGAGAAGAAATCCAAACAGGAAGTGGGAAATCTGAGGTTGGTCGATTTATAACCCAGCCCCAATTGAATACACAGTGGGATATTGGTTGTTGCACTTCCTAAGGCTTCCACTAGATGTCAACCGTATTTAGAAACTTTGAGGATTCTACTGTGAAGTGGGACCGAATGAGAGGAATGAGTCAGGTCTGCCATGAGCTGACCATGCTCTGACCATGTACGTTCACATGAGAGAGAGCTCTGTTCCATCGCACTTCTGAAGACAATGGAATTCTCCGGTTGGAACATTATTAACGTTTTATGTTAAAAACATCCTAAAGATTGATTCCATACATTGTTTGACATGTTTCTACAGACAGGAACGGAACTTTTTGACATTTCGTCTGCAACTAGGGAACGCGCTTCATGACCTTGGATTTGTTTACCAAACATTTACATTTACATTTAAGTCATTTAGCAGACGCTCTTATCCAGAGCGACTTACAAATTGGTGAATTCACCTTCTGACATCCAGTGGAACAGCCACTTTACAATAGTGCATCTAAATCATTAAGGGGGGGTGAGAAGGATTACTTATCCTATCCTAGGTATTCCTTGAAGAGGTGGGGTTTCAGGTGTCTCCGGAAGGTGGTGATTGACTCCGCTGTCCTGGCGTCGTGAGGGAGTTTGTTCCACCATTGGGGGCCAGAGCAGCGAACAGTTTTGACTGGGCTGAGCGGGAACTGTACTTCCTCAATGGTAGGGAGGCGAGCAGGCCAGAGGTGGATGAACGCAGTGCCCTTGCTTGGGTGTAGGGCCTGATCAGAGCCTGGAGGTACTGCGGTGCCGTTCCCCTCACAGCTCCGTAGGCAAGCACCATGGTCTTGTAGCGGATGCGAGCTTCAACTGGAAGCCAGTGGAGAGAGCGGAGGAGCGGGGTGACGTGAGAGAACTTGGGAAGGTTGAACACCAGACGGGCTGCGGCGTTCTGGATGAGTTGTAGGGGTTTAATGGCACAGGCAGGGAGCCCAGCCAGCAGCGAGTTGCAGTAATCCAGACGGGAGATGACAAGTGCCTGGATTAGGACCTGCGCCGCTTCCTGTGTGAGGCAGGGTCGTACTCTGCGGATGTTGTAGAGCATGAACCTACAGGAACGGGCCACCGCCATGATGTTGGTTGAGAACGACAGGGTGTTGTCCAGGATCACGCCAAGGTTCTTAGCGCTCTGGGAGGAGGACACAATGGAGTTGTCAACCGTGATGGCGAGATCATGGAACGGGCAGTCCTTCCCCGGGAGGAAGAGCAGCTCCGTCTTGCCGAGGTTCAGCTTGAGGTGGTGATCCGTCATCCACACTGATATGTCTGCCAGACATGCAGAGATGCGATTCGCCACCTGGTCATCAGAAGGGGGAAAGGAGAAGATTAATTGTGTGTCGTCTGCATAGCAATGATAGGAGAGACCATGTGAGGTTATGACAGAGCCAAGTGACTTGGTGTATAGCGAGAATAGGAGAGGGCCTAGAACAGAGCCCTGGGGGACACCAGTGGTGAGAGCGCGTGGCGAGGAGACAGATTCTCGCCACGCCACCTGGTAGGAGCGACCTGTCAGGTAGGACGCAATCCAAGCGTGGGCCGCGCCGGAGATGCCCAACTCGGATAGGGTGGAGAGGAGGATCTGATGGTTCACAGTATCGAAGGCAGCCGATAGGTCTAGAAGGATGAGAGCAGAGGAGAGAGAGTTAGCTTTAGCAGTGCGGAGCGCCTCCGTGATGCAGAGAAGAGCAGTCTCAGTTGAATGACTAGTCTTGAAACCTGACTGATTTGGATCAAGAAGGTCATTCTGAGAGAGATAGCGGGAGAGCTGGCCAAGGACGGCACGTTCAAGAGTTTTGGAGAGAAAAGAAAGAAGGGATACTGGTCTGTAGTTGTTGACATCGGAGGGATCGAGTGTAGGTTTCTTCAGAAGGGGTGCAACTCTCGCTCTCTTGAAGACGGAAGGGACGTAGCCAGCGGTCAGGGATGAGTTGATGAGCGAGGTGAGGTAAGGGAGAAGGTCCCCGGAAATGGTCTGGAGGAGAGAGGAGGGGATAGGGTCGAGCGGGCAGGTTGTTGGGCGGCCGGCCGTCACAAGAAGCGAGATTTCATCTGGAGAGAGAGGGGAGAAAGAGGTCAGAGCACAGGGTAGGGCAGTGTGAGCAGAACCAGCGGTGTCGTTTGACTTAGCAAACGAGGATCGGATGTCGTCGACCTTCTTTTCAAAATGGTTGACGAAGTCATCTGCAGAGAGGGAGGAGGGGGGAGGGGGAGGAGGATTCAGGAGGGAGGAGAAGGTGGCAAAGAGCTTCCTAGGGTTAGAGGCAGATGCTTGGAATTTAGAGTGGTAGAAAGTGGCTTTAGCAGCAGAGACAGAGGAGGAAAATGTAGAGAGGAGGGAGTGAAAGGATGCCAGGTCCGCAGGGAGGCGAGTTTTCCTCCATTTCCGCTCGGCTGCCCGGAGCTCTGTTCTGTGAGCTCGCAATGAGTCATCGAGCCACGGAGCGGGAGGGGAGGACCGAGCCGGCCTGGAGGATAGGGGACATAGAGAGTCAAAGGATGCAGAAAGGGAAGAGAGGAGGGTTGAGGAGGCAGAGTCAGGAGAAAGGTTGGAGAAGGTATGAGCAGAGGGAAGAGATGAAAGGATGGAAGAGGAAAGAGTAGCGGGGGAGAGAGAGCGAAGGTTGGGACGGCGCGATACCATCCGAGTAGGGGCAGTGGAGGGGAGTTGAGTTGCAGACTTGGAGGGGAGTTGCAGTGAGGTTAGTGGAAGAACAGCATCTAGTAAAGATGAGGTCGAGCGTATTGCCTGCCTTGTGAGTAGGGGGGGAAGGTGAGAGGGTGAGGTCAAAAGAGGAGAGGAGTGGAAAGAAGGAGGCAGAGAGGAATGAGTCAAAGGTAGACGTGGGGAGGTTAAAGTCGCCCAGGACTGTGAGAGGTGAGCCGTCCTCAGGAAAGGAGCTTATCAAGGCATCAAGCTCATTGATGAACTCTCCGAGGGAACCTGGAGGGCGATAAATGATAAGAATGTTAAGCTTGAAAGGGCTGGTAACTGTGACAGCATGGAATTCAAAGGAGGCGATAGATAGATGGGTAAGGGGAGAGAGAGAGAATGACCACTTGGGAGAGATGAGGATCCCGGTGCCACCACCCCGCTGACCAGAAGCTCTCGGGGTGTGCGAGAACACGTGGGCGGACGAAGAGAGAGCAGTAGGAGTAGCAGTGTTATCTGTGGTGATCCATGTTTCCGTCAGTGCCAGGAAGTCGAGGGACTGGAGGGAGGCATAGGCTGAGATGAACTCTGCCTTGTTGGCCGCAGATCGGCAGTTCCAGAGGCTACCGGAGACCAGGAACTCCACGTGGGTCGTGCGCGCTGGGACCACCAGATTAGGTGGCCGCGGCCATATGTACGCGGTGTGGAGCGTTTGTATGGTCTGTGCAGAGAGGAGAGAACAGGGATAGATAGACACATAGTTAACAGGGTACAGAAGAGGCTACGCTAATGCAAAGGAGATTGGAATGACAAGTGGACTACACGTCTCGAATGTTCAGAAAGTTAAGCTTACGTAGCAAGAATCTTATTGACTAAAATGATTGAAAAGAAACAGTACTGCTGGAGTAGGCTAGCTGGTAGTGGCTGCGATGTTGACACTACACTAATCAAGTCGTTCCGTCGAGTGTAATAGTTTCTACAGTGCTGCTATTCGGGGGCTAGCTGGCTAGCTAGCAAGGTTGATTGCGTTCCGTTACTTTAAAAGAACGACAATAGCTGGCTGGCTAACCTAGAAAATCGCTCTAGGCTACACAATTGTCTTAGATACAAAGACGGCTATGTAGCTAGCTAGCTACGATCAAACAAAACAAACCGTTGTACTGTAATAGTTACTACAGTGCTGCTATTCGGGGGCTAGCTGGCTAGCTACGTTAGAAGAACGACAATAGCTGGCCAGCTAACCTAGAAAATCGCTCTAGGCTACACAATTGTCTTAGATACAAAGACGGCTATGTAGCTAGCTAGCTACGATCAAACAAAACAAACCGTTGTACTGTAATAGTTACTACAGTGCTGCTATTCGGGGCTAGCTGGCTAGCTACGTTAGAAGAACGACAATAGCTGGCCAGCTAACCTAGAAAATCGCTCTAGACTACACAATTGTCTTAGATACAAAGACGGCTATGTAGCTGGCTAGCTACGATCAAACAAATCAAACCGTTGTACTGTAATGAAGTGAAATGAAAATGTGATACTACCTGTGGAACGACGCGGAATGTTGACCGGGTAGTTGGAGTTCAATTCGGTAGAGGTTGGCTAGCTGTTGGCTAGCTAGCTAGCAGCATTTCCTACGTTAAGGACGACAAATAGCTGGCTAGCTAACCTCGGTAAATTAAAATAATCACTCTAAGTCTACACACTCTAAACTGCACAATTATCTTGGATACGAAGACAACTATGTAGCTAGCTGACACTACGCTAATCGAGTCGTTCAGTTGAGTGTAATAGTTTCTACAGTGCTAGTGGACAGTGGATGTTAGCTAGCTGCTTAGCTAGCTGCTGGGCAGATACGTTAGGACGACGAAATACGATAATTATGCAATTGTCGTTGATACAAAGACGGCTATGTAGCTGGCTAAGAAGAAGTTGCTAAGATTAGACAAATCAAACCGTTGTACTATAACGAAATGTAATGAAAAGTTATAAAAAGTTATACTACCTGAGGACCGAAGTGTAGATGCGGCCGCTCGCTCCAACCGGAACTACCTACATGCTAACAAAAGTAGCTCTTTGGAAATAAATGGACATTATCGAACTAAATCAAACATTTAATGTGGAACTGGGATTCCTGGGAGTGCATTCTGATGAAGATCAAAGGTAAGGGAATATTTATAATGCTATTTATGAATAATGTTGACCACCCAATATGGCGGATATCTTTTTGGCTGCTTTGTTGTCTGAAAGCTATACTCAGATTATTGCATGGTTTGCTTTTTCCGTACGGTATTTTAGAAATCTGACACCGCGGTGGCATTAAGGAGAAGTGTATCTATATTTCCATGTCTAACAATTGTATTTTCATCGACATTTATGAGTATTTCTGTAAAATGATGTGGCTCTCTGCAATATCACCAGATGTTTTTGGAACTAGTGAACGTAACATGCCAATGTATACTGAGATTTTTTTATATAAATATGCACTTTATCGAACAAAACATATGTATTGTGTAACATGAAGTCCTATGAGTGTCATCTGATGAAGATCATCAAAAGGTTAGTGATTAATTTTCATCTCTATTTGTGCTTTTTGTGACTCCTCTCTTTGGCTGGAAAAATGGCTGAATTTTTCTATGACTTGATGGTGACCTAACAATCGTTTGTGGTGCTTTTGCTGTAAAGCCTATTTCAAATCGGACACTTTGGTGGGATTAACAACAAGATTACTTTTGAGGAATTTTAATTATGAGATTTCTGTTTGAATTTGGCGCTCTGCACTTTCACTGGCTGTTGTCATATCAATCCCAGTAACGGGATTGCAGCCCTAAGAAGAGCTCAGTCTTCAATGAAAACAGTTTCCAGAAGCAGTTGCATTTACTTTACAATTGCTGATCCAGAGAAGCAATGCATATGTTCATATGTATGACTAATGATGCTGCAGTGCATTTACAGTGGTGGAAAAAGTACTAAAAGTGTCATTCTTGAGTGAAAGTAAATGCTATATATCAAATTCCTTCGGTTAAGAAAACCAGATGGCACATGCCAACACTCAGACATAATTTAGAAACAGCATTTGCTTAGTGAGTCTGCCTGATCAGAGGCAGCAGGGATGACAGCGCTTTATAGTGATAGGTACGTAAATTGGACCATATTGCTGTCCTGCCTTCGCATTCGAAATATAAGTAGTTTAGTACAGACATCCCCCAAAAATTGAAAGGTCCAATCTGCAATTAGTATCTCAATATCAAATAATTTCTAAGTAACAATTAAGTACCTTACTGTGACTGTTTTCAATTAAAGTTGTCAAAAATAAACAAAAATCGCTCTCAAGCAAGACTGTCTGGGAGTGGCCTGAGTGGGGAGGGGAAAACTGAAAATAAGATTTTCAACTCTTTCTTATTGGTCTATTAAATAATTTACAGCTTGGTGATGTTACCAGGCAGGCCAAAACATCCCGCCAAAACAGGCTGAAATTTCAGGCAGCCTTTTCAAACAGCTCTTACACTAAAAAGGCATTATCATTTTCACAGTATTATTCCAACTTCAGTGTGGAAATATATGTATATATCACGTTTTGATTGCACTGGGCCTTTAAATGGTACTTATCAGTTTGAGAGGAGAATACCAAGGTGTAAGTCAGCGTCCCTGTCCCCATGGTTGGTGGACAGTGTACAGTCCTCCTTTCCTCCAATGGGACCTTAAGCCCTTTATCAGCTGCTGCTCCTGGGTTACAGCCAATTAGAGACAGGGAAAACACAATAGGGTGTGGCCAGTCCGACCTGATTCAAAAGCCCCAGCCTGTGCCCACCTCCTCCCCAGGTCCCATCGTTGTGTGACTGTGAAGAGCGATACCCTCGCTTCACAGTAGACCAATAGGGCTCTTAAGGCGACCGCTAACCCCGTCTTTCGACACTTCTATAGGCTCCAGCCATCAAAAGTCAGTCGACTGTACAGACATGGGTAACTCTACAGGATCCACCGTGGAAGATCTCCAGGCTGTGGAGAAGCACCTCTGGTATAAGAAGTTCATGACTGAGTGTCCTTCGGGTCAGCTCACCCTGCATGAGTTCAAGCAGTTCTTTGGGCTCCGGGGACTGGATGCTGAAGCCAACGCCTACATCGAGCAGATGTTCCGCACGTTCGATATGAACAAGGTAAGACGATGCGGCATTCATTGAACCGAGGCTGCTTGCAAAGGGGATGCTATAGGCTAAAATGGGCTTTACATGTATATGTCAAAGTAGGAACGCCTCAGGCACACTCAAAATGGTAAAGGGGACACCTTACCAACAGAGGTATGTATAAGGATATGATTGGCTGCATTGTAAAAAATATATGCACTAATTACAAGTGCACCGAAATATATAGTAATGCCATAATGCCTCTACTCAAATAAGACCCCTAGTTCTCCATTTTCCAAAAGCTAAAGTACATTTTAAAAAGTGTGCATCTTAAACCAAAAAAAAATCCAGTTAAACATAGGGAATCTCTTGAATACACGGGTTTTGTTTAGACTAGTCTTCCAGATGAGTTTGAAGAAGCTAATCATCTCACAAGTACTAAGGCTCAATTTACACAACTATATTTAGTAACCCTGTCACCTTTGATTATAATATTATAATAGGCTGGGATTGGATTCATATGCGATTTAGTACGAGGATTATTTTGAGACAAGTTGTCAATATCTCTGCGGTCTGAGTTTATCTACTATTTTTCTCTTTTAAATTATTTCAGCATCAGAGACAGCTGATTTTAATTAGTGATAGCTTATGTGAAAGTTTAATGACAGAACATGATGCATGTGAACAGTTGGTTACACTGATCAGAATATTGAATGTTCACTTCAAAGAAATTACTTGAATCTCCATTTTATCACATTGAACCCTAAGGAATGTCCAGATCTCAAGAGCTGTGTGCCAGATTAGACTTTTATGTGTTTTGAGTTTCCCATTTTTGTCAGTAGCTAGTAGTTTTCTGGGTGTAGCTGGGGAGGTTGGAAACCATGGTACTATTCCCTGGGGACAGAACTAAGTGACTAACTACTATTTTCAGATCTTCAGGACAGTGCAGTGAACAAGGCTGGCAATTATGTTACAAAACGGGTTGTTAGAATCCTGGATGCTAATTAAGAAGTGCAGTATGACAATCTTAGATTGTGCACGTCAGCTGGCTTTAACCATTTCTGATCTTTTTTCCACTAACTGGTATTTTTTTGACCAATTACATCAGCTCTTTTTCAGAGCTGATCTGATTGTAGAGTCGCAATTCAAAGGCTCAGACACGAGAGGTATGTGGCAGGGTCTACAGTCAATCACGGACTACAAAAAGAAAACCAACCCTGTCAGGCGGACCACGATGTCTTGCTCCCAGACAAACTAAACAGCTTCTTTGCTCGCTTTGAGGACAATACAGTGCCACTGGCATGGCCCGCTACCAAAACCTGCGGGCTCTCCTTCACCGCAGCCAACGTGAGTAAATCATTTAAACGTGTTAACTCTCGCAAGGCTGCCGGCCCATACGGCGTCCCTAGCCGCGTCCTCAGAGCATGAGAAGACCAGCTGGCTGGTGTGTTTACGGACATATTCAATCAATCCTTATCACAGTCTGCTGTTCCCACATGCTTCAAGAGGGCCACCATTGTTTCTGTTACCAAGAAAGCGAAGGTAACTGAGCTAAATGACTATCACCCCGTAGCACTCATTTCCGTCATCATGAAGTGCTTCGAGAGACTAGTCAAGGATCATATCACCTCCACCTTACCTGACACCCTAGACCCACTCCAATTTGCTTACCACCACAATAGGTCCACAGACGACGCAATCACACTGCCCATACCCATCTGGACAACAGGAATACCTATGTAAGAATGCTGTTCATCGACTACAGCTCAGCATTTAACACCATAGTACCCTCCAAACTCGTCATTAAGCTCGAGACCCTGGGTCTCGACCCCGCCCTGTACAACTAGGTCCTGGACTTTGACGGGACGCCCCCAGGTGGTGAGGGTAAGAAACAACATCTCCACCCCGCTAATCCTCAACACTGGGGCCCCACAAGGGTGCGTTCTCAGCCCTCTCCTGTACTCCCTGTTCCCCCATGACTGCGTAACCATGCACACCAACTCAATCATCAAGTTTGCAGACGACACTACAGTGATAGGCTTGATTACCAACAACAACGAGACGAGGGTCCTAGGAGTGTGGTGTCAGGAAAATAACCTCACACTCAATGTCAACAATACAAAGGAGATGATCGTGGACTTCAGGAAACAGCAGTGGGAGCACCCCCCTATCCACATCGACGGGAGAGTAGTGGAGAAGGTAGAAAGTTTGAAGTTCCTCTGCGTACACATCACGGACAAACTGAAATGGTCCACCCACACAGAGAGCGTGGTGAAGAAGGCGCAGCAGCGCCTTTTCAACCCCAGGAGGCTGAAGAAATTTGGCTTATCACCAAAAACACGCAAACTTTTACAATCGAGAGCATCCTGTCAGGCTGTATCACCGCCTGGAATGGCAACTGCTCCGCCCACATCTAAGGCTCCAGAGGATAGTGAGGTCTGCACACGCATCACCGGGGGCAAACTACCTGCCCTCCAGGACACCTACACCACCCGATGTCACAGGAAGGCCAAAAAGATCAAAGGACAACAACCACCCGAGCCACTGCCTGTTCACCCCGCTATCATCCAGAAGGCGAGGTCAGTACAGGTGCATCAAAGTGGGGACCGAGAGACTGAAAAACAGCTTCTATCTCAAGGCCATCAGACTGTTAAACAGCCATCACTAACATTGAGTGGCTGCAGCCAATATACTGACTCAAATCTCTAGCCACTTTAATAATTCAAAATGGGATGTAAAAAATGTATCACTAGTCACTTTAAAACAATGCCACTTTATATGTTTACATACCTACATTACTCATCTCATATGTATATACTGAACTCTATACCATCTACTTCATCTTACCTATGCAGTTCGGCCATCGCTCATCCATATATTTATCTGTACATATTCTTAAATCATTCCTTTACACTTGTGTGTATAACGTAGGTGTTGCGAAATTGTTAGGTTAGATTACTTATTAGATATTACTGCATGGTCAGAGCTAGAAGCACAAGCATTTCGCTACACTCGCATTAACATCTTCTAACCATGTGTATGTGACCATTTATTTATTTTTTGGTCGGAGACCAATCACATCAGCTCTTTCAGAACTGATCTGATTGGTCAGAGACCAATTAGTGAAAAAAGGATCAGAATTGGGCTGCCGGTGAAAACGCAGGCATAGTGAAGTGATGGTGTCAGTGTAAAGCTGAGCGAAGTGCGACTCATTTGGGTTGACCCAGAGGGCACTAATGCTGCCAAGTAATTTTGTAGGATCTTAATGTGAGCCAGTTTTCTACAGCAGGAAAATAATCCTATAGCAACAGGAAAAGTGAATTATTATGTGGATTATAATTAAATGGACATTTTTTGAAGGGGTTGATACATTTTTTACAAAGAGAAAATCAAGTCAGAAATGTTTAAACCTCAAATACACTACAGGTTTTAATATGTCTTTCATTGCAGGAAAGTTAACCTGCAACATGGTGATCAAATTAAGATCCTACATCTGTATGTCTTCCCACGGCCTTGGCACAGATCAGTGTGGAGATAATCCCCCAGCGATTATACATAGTTATCATCCCTGCATCATCTAAGCAGAACATGATCACCTACATCTTGAGGAGATAACTGAGATAATCTGAGATGGTAAAAAGAGACGTTACAACTAACACGCTTTCCTTTTTACAGGATGGCTACATAGACTTCTTGGAGTATGTGGCTGCTCTGAGCCTGGTGATGCGAGGTAAAATGGAACATAAGCTCCGCTGGTACTTTAAACTGTATGATGTGGACGGCAACGGGTGCATTGATCGAAGTGAGCTGCTAAACATCATAAAGGTATAGAGACCAGTCCAGATAGGCAGTGCTGTGCAATGGAATCTGTATCACACAAAGACATGCAGGCTAACTCGCTCCTTTTCTCTTCTTCAGGCTATCCGTGCAATCAATGGGAACGAAAACCAGGAAGTTGATGCAGAGGAGTTCACCAACCGGGTGTTTGACAAGATAGACGTCAATGGAGATGGCGAGTGTCCACTTCTTTTTTTGTCACAGACTTGTAGGGTTGCGAGTTATGTCCCTTTCCATTTCAGGCTAACAATCTCTTGACCTTGTCTTCTACCTTCTACCCATCAGGGGAGCTGTCTTTGGAGGAGTTTGTGGCAGGGGCTCACACTGACGAAGACTTCATGGAAGTAATGATGAAGACCTTGGATCTCACTCACATAGTCGCCATGATCCACAATCGGAGGCACAGTGTTTAGAGTCTACCCTCAGAAGCCTCCATCGTAATAGACTTCCGAAGGGCCACATAGGAACTGAGCTATGAGCCCTCAAAAGATCTAGCCCAGATTTGTATAAAGACAATCTTTATCTTAGCAATGCTGAAGGGCCATGCTTTGAATGCATTCTTTGTCAGAATTCACAAGAGGTTGAATGACGATGAAAAATTCCCTTTGCCTGCATACAAATAACTCAGTCAACCATCGCTGGCTGGTTAGTGCCCTTGTGCATGATCTAAATCTGAGAGAGGTCTGCATGATGAGAGATTTCTCACACCGTCAGCTGAACCGGAGACCCAACTAGGTCATAACATAAGGAGGGTGGAGGATAAAGAGGGTGGAGGGGAGTGGTGACTACCCAAGGTGGTGATTACCCATTATAACCCATGCATTCCTGACAAAAAATAAATATATATTTTTTAAATCCCTCACCCACCTCAGAGGCAGATTCCTGTAGGGAAATTATCATTTCCAAACCACATCGATAATGACGGCTCAAACGATCTTTTGGACCAAACTCAGTTATTCAGTTGAGTGGTTCCTCTCTATGACTGTGCATCCGGGTTCTATTGGAGGAAGTTATAATTCACCCACTTTCCTCCCAGTACAGTCAGTTGTCAGCTCAAATATGACTAGAACCCAAGTTCATTCTGTGCCATGACTAAACGTTCCAGTTACTCAGGAAACAGGTTCTTCCACAAGTTAGGGATCTAAATAACTTAGATACTTGTCACAAAATGCACTTTGTAAAAAAATAAGACCAGTATGTTTTTACATTGCACTGCCCCAGTTGTTAGGAAATTAAAGTCAGCATTTTCAGGACATTAATTTGAAGGAATATCTTAACACAACTACATTCTAATGTTTTCCCTACCAGACAGTAAAGTGTAAAAAATAAATTGTGCACATTTGTTTGTGTTTCTGTGAGTGTGTGAGACATACATGAATGACCAATGCGCTCACCTAGATGGCATTAGAATTACCTTTATATAGATCCATAGCCCACTAACCTTGTTTTACCCAAAAATTGCTCTAGTTTAAAGTAGTCAAATAAAGATTGAAATCTGTTGTATTTTCATCACACTCCACATCTTTAATTGCTCACTATTGTTTTAGAAATCAAAATGCCTAACAGACATTACAGCCTCTGTGGCATAATTAAGGAGACAGGGAGGTGAGTCACAAGGCAGACTGTGCCAGTATGGTTGCCATGACAACCATGACCCATTTCCATGGTAACACACATCCATAAAGCACTACAAAAAGGTTACGCAGCACTTACATGGATCTGAACGAATCTGGAAGGAGGGACACTGACCAGGGCAGTCTGACAGTCAGCAGGATGTTTAAAAACGACATGAACATTTTGTAAAATATCAATAAATATGCCGGCTGATACATAGAAAACACCCAAACCAAATAAAAAGGAGTAGAGGTCACAGTCAGTCAGGGTGAGGACCTAAAACCACCAAAACCACCAAAACTCCCCTGTGGATCTGACTATACTGGCTTTACCTCTGCAGACAGACAGTGCTGAACTGGTTGATCCACTGCTCACAGGATGATGATGATAATTGTCATCAGTTATGGGATTCACTGGGGCAGGAATGGCTAGTGACAAATAAACAAGTACCCAGGAATATGGAAACTGTCAACCCAGAAAGCATTAATAATCTACAACTGCAGCCTATAACACACCACTAACCACATATACTAAATCAATGCACCACTGTTATCAGGAAGGATGTCAACCATCATGGAGAGCTGATCATTTGACATTTTAGTCATTTAGCAGATGCTCTTATCCAGAGCTTCTTACATTAGTGAGTCCATACATTTTCATAGTTGTCCCCCGCAGGAATTGAACCCACAACCCTGGCGTTGCAAGTGCCATGCTCTACCAACTGAGCTTGACGGGACCAATGAGACAGTGTACTGCTACTATCTAGTGCTTCAGCTCAGATCCCTCCCACATACAGCTTAAAGGGAATCTGAGAGACTATGTAGTACATGGGGCTTTGACCACTATGGAATTTTGGGTAACAATTAATTGTCATGAAAACGGCCATGGATATTGTCAGTCATCTTTGTTAAAAAAAATGTTTCGCGCTTTTAATGTATTAAACTAAATCTTTGAAAATAGCCATGACATACCTAATGAATACAACACAGCTTTGGTGACAACCACGTTTCAAAAATGAATGGGTTTGACCACTTAGAACATTTGGAAAGATTCTCCTCTCGACCATGCCGTTCTGCTCGTAAAACGATGACTAACATTACCCTCATGTAAAAATAAAAAACTGCTATTGGGTAAACTTGTCTATATCTACTAAATAAAGTGGACCCCCCTAAAATAAACATTACAAGATGTTTATTTTGTGTTCATGGTTATTATCCATAATTGTTATTTACACGATTATTGTGCCAACCTTATTTCATACTATCAGCACAGCCATTTACGGCAACAGAGCAATTCATGGGACAATTTGACTTCATGGGAACGCAAGATCTAGAGTCAGAAAGAAGGAAACGTAGAAATATTAGATTATATACCCTACATTTTGTACCTTAAAAGAAGTATTCTACCAGGTTCTTATTGTGCGTAGCTGTAGTTGTCAGACCATGGAGAGAACAGAATCCTGTCACAATTATGAAACCTTTGTTAACAGGGCCATTTTATTTTGGGACATTTAATTGAAAAATAATATTGAAGTCCACCACAACCCCAAGGTATCCAAGGGCTCCTGTGAATCCAGTAAAATATGAATGTTCTCCATTGTTTGTTTACCACAATCAAACAGGTGTAGCTAGGGAATCAATAGGCACATTCACAACGCAGAACATTCACAATGCTGCAGATGCTGGTGTCTGACAGTGGTTCCAGTCAGTCATCAGGGGGCAGTAAAGCATAGGCCTAATGATTCCATAGTCCTCTGGTCCTGCACAGTGCACACACAGTGAGGAGTCCAGACAACCAAGGCATCTCCCACCTTTCTGCTCATGTTTGTGCAATGTCCACCAGTACATTCCATTCCATCAGAGTCCAGCTGAATTCCTCTCCCTTAAACCACCATGGCTAGAGGAAGTCATACAGGTACTTTACCATGTCAAAGCTCACAGTCCTGGAAATTAAGAGCAGTGGGTCACAAAAGTCAGCATCTGATATTCTAAAAATAGAAATGTCTAGCAGTAAAACAGATTTGTGGTGAATACACTAAAGCAGGGCTCTCTGACCCTGTTCCTGGAGAGCCACCCTCCTGTAGGTTCCCTCCAACCCTGTTCCTGGAGAGCCACCCTCCTGTAGGTTCCCTCCAACCCTGTTCCTGGAGAGCTACCCTCCTGTAGGTTCCCTCCAACCCTGTTCCTGGAGAGCCACCCTCCTGTAGGTTCCCTCCAACCCTGTTCCTGGAGAGCCACCCTCCTGTAGGTTCCCTCCAACCCTGTTCCTGGAGAGCTACCCTCCTGTAGGTTCACTCCAACCCTGTTCCTGGAGAGCCACCCTCCTATAGGTTCCCTCCAACCCTGTTCCTGGAGGTTCCCTCCAACCCTGTTCCTGGAGAGCTACCCTCCTGTAGGTTCCCTCCAACCCTGTTCCTGGAGAGCCACCCTCCTGTAGGTTCCCTCCAACCCTGTTCCTGGAGAGCCACCCTCCTGTGGGTTCCCTCCAACCCTGTTTCTGGAGAGCCACCCTCCTATAGGTTCCCTCCAACCCTGTCACTGGTGAGCTACCCTCCTGTAGGTTCCCTCCAACCATGTTCCTGGAGAGCTACCCTCCTGTAGGTTCCCTCCAACCATGTTCCTGGAGAGCTACCCTCCTGTAGGTTCCCTCCAACCATGTTCCTGGAGAGCCACCCTCCTGTAGGTTCCCTCCAACCCCAATCAAGCACACCAGGTTCTAATAGTTAGCTGGTTTATGACCCGAAAGAGGTCAGTTACAACTGGGGTTGGAGCGAACACCTACAGGAGGGTATGTCCCTAGGAACAGGGTTGGAGAGCCCTGCAGTAAAGACAACAGTAACATACACACCTGGAGATGGTGAGGATGAAGTCCAGAGAGACGGCACATTTGTACTTGGGCGCATCCAGCTGGTCATCGTGGCCCACCTGATTCAACAGCTGAAGGGTCACCAGGGAGGAGATCTGGGGGGGGGCGGGCTTGTCAACCATATTTCATTTGGCTTTACACAAATAGAGATTTCTGACTGGAGATCAAATCATTTTAAAATCACATCACATTAAGCCCATACCACACATCAATTCAAGAGCAGTTCAGGGGTTGAAATAATCTAGCCAAAGGGCCAGCTGGTGAATTAGAATAAGAACCATCCAATCATACACTAATACTACCATCACATGACTATTCCAGGAGTTCCACAAAATAACATTGCTACATCATTTTCCATAATCCCAGTTCAGAGTCAGAGGACTGATTGAGGACCTTTTCCACTGAAGAATGAGTTTGTTTTATACTGAACAAAAATATAAGACTCAACATGTAAAGTGTTGGTTTCATGAGCTGAAATAAAAGATCCTAGAAATGTTCCATAAATCTTTCATGCCCAGGACCTCCACATCCGGCTTCTTCACCTGCAGGATTATGAGGGGGGGTACCGGGGATTATTTCAATATGTAATAAAGCCCTTTTTGGGGGAAAACTCATTCTGATTGGCCAGGCCTGGGTCACCAGTGGGTGGGCCCAGCTCCCAAGAGGGTGGGCTTATGCCCTCCCATGGCCACTCCCCTTCCCAGTCATGTGAGATCCATAGATAAGGGCCTAATGAATATATTTCAATTGATTGATTTCCTTATATGAACTGAAACTCTGCAAAATCGTTGAATGTTGCATTTATATTTTTGTTCAGTATATATGAGTGCGTTTTACTTTTCATGAATATTAATGTCTATAGTGTATATTGATGTATATGTTTGATACAGGGCTCATTTGTAGGAGTCCTTGATCTCAGCATGACTCCCTGTCAAAATAAAAGGTTAAATACAGTGGGGCAAAAAAGTATTTAGTCAGTCACCAATTGTGCAAGTTCTCCCACTTAAAAAGATGAGGCCTGTATTTTTCATCATAGGTACACTTCAACTATGACAGACAAAATGAAAAAAGAAATCCAGAAAATCACATTGTAGGATTTTTATTGAATTTATTTGCAAATTATGGTGGAAAGTAAGTATTTGGTCACCTACAAACAAGCAAGATTTCTGGCTTTCACAGGCCCCTCTGTCCTCCACTTGTTACCTGTATTAATGGCACCTGTTTGAACTTGTTATAAGTATAAAAGATACCTGTCCACAGCCTCAAACAGTCAAACTCCACTATGGCCAAGACCAAAGAGCTGTCAAAGGACACCAGAAACAAAATTGTAGACCTGCACCAGGCTGGGAAGACTGAATCTGCAATAGGTAAGCAGCTTGGTTTGAAGAAATCAACTGTGGGAACAATTATTAGGAAATGGAAGACATACAAGACCACTGATAATCTCCCTCGATCTGGGGCTCTCACCCCGTGGGGTAAAAATTATCACAAGAACGGTGAGCAAAAATCCCAGAACCACACAGGGGAGACCTAGTGAATGAACTGCAGAGAGCTGGGACCAAAGTAACAAAGCCTACCATCAGTAACACACTACGCCGCCAGGGACTCAAATCCTGCAGTGCCAGACGTGTCCCCCTGCTTAAGCCAGTACATGCCCAGGCCCGTCTGAAGTTTACAAAAGAGCATTTGAATGATCCAGAAGAAGATTGGGAGAATGTCATATGGTCAGATGAAACGAAAATGTAACTTTTTGGTAAAAACTCAACTCATCGTGTTTGGAGGACAAAGAATGCAGAGTTGCATCCAAAGAACACCATATCTACTGTGAAGCATGGGGGTGGAAACATCATGCTTTGGGGCTGTTTTTCTGCAAAGGGACCAGGACTACTGATCCTTGTAACGGAAAGAATGAATGGGGCCATGTATCGTGAGATTGAGTGAAAACCTCCTTCCATCAGCAAGGGCATTGAAGATGAAACGAGGCTGGGTCGTTCAGCATGACAATGATCCCAAACACACCGCCCGGGCAACGAAGGAGTGGCTTCGTAAGAAGCATTTCAAGGTCCTGGAGTGGCCTAGTCAGTCTCCAGATCTCAACCCCATAGAAAATCTTTGGAGGGAGTTGAAAGTCCGTGTTGCCCACATCACTGCTCTAGAGGAGATCTGCATGGAGGAATGAGCCAAAATACCAGCAATAGTGCATGAAAACCTTGTGAAGACTTACAGAAAACGTTTGACCTCTGTCATTGCCAACAAAGGGTATATAACAAAGTGTTGAGATTAACTTTATTGACCAAATTCTTATTTTCCACCATAACTTGCAAATAAAATATTAAAAATCCTACAATGTGATTTTCTGGATTTTTTTTCTCATTTTGTCTGTCATAGTTGAAGTGTACCTATGATGAACATTACAGGCCTCTCTCATTTTTAAGTGGGAGAACTTGCACAATTGGTGGCTGACTAAATACTTTTTTTGCCCCACTGTATATATTTTTTAATTATCCCTTGGATGACACTGCAGAAAGCCTGAGTGTCTCAGCTGACCTGACAGAAAACACTGGCGGTGGGGGCCACTCTGCTGTCCACCACACTGTAGAAGATGGCCAGAAGACGGTCCAGAGGGAATGGCTTGGGCCCCAGCAGGTGATTACTGGTCTGAATGGGAGGGAGGTGAATTCACTAGGTAGAACATCTCATTGACCAAACCTAAAGAATAGTACAACAGCTTTAGCTAAAGACAATCACCTTTTCATGTTTCTTCAAAAAGTTGGTCTTTTTTATTTTGCCATGGTGCTGTTGGGCAAGAGAGAATCATATAATCACCAATAACTAACAAAATAGCAGGCAAACAGAGTTGGCAAATAGCAGGTGGCATTGATGTTTAACAATGGACTCCTATTCCAACGTGTCTAGCTTTTGAGATGGTGAGGAGGTGGTTCCGGTGCTGAGGAGAGAACAGGTACCTTGATGAAGAAGCGTTTGTCAGTGCGAGCAGGGTTGTAGGAGGCCAGGTATGCAGCTATCAGCAGGAACTTGGAGTAGTAAGGCAACTCCACATGGGCATGAGCAGACAGACCTGAGAAAGGCAGAGGAAGCTCTCAATGTCTTTACCTGGGAAACATGTACAACAGCATCATCTACAGATGGCTTGTGGATAGGAGATGAGAGAAACATCTGCTGTTGTTTTCACTGTCTGGGTATCTAGTACCAATGAGTCTGGAGTGGGCCCTCCATTCAGGGATAAACATAGGGGTAGTTTAGAAGGTCCACTCCCCTGAACTCCCTCTCAGGCTGGGGACAAGCAGCAACACAAATGAAGAGATCGCTGGGGTCTGGGAGTGTGTGAACTGGTCTTGGTCACTAGATTCTAACTAGGTTATTTCCACCGGTATTGTTCTCAGTGCATGCGTATCTGTGTGTCCACACTTCTCCTTGCCTACCTCTCACAGCTCCTGCCTCCTTCTCCCCCATCTGCAGCTGTTGCTCCCACTGCACACTGAGAAGAAGAGAGACATGACCAAGTCAGGGGAGACACCACTATTACAGAGCCAGCAGCACTGAGCCACTGTTGTGTAATAAAAGCCGGCAAACGGAATTAAGGCAGTCTGTCGTCAGTCCATGAGAGGAGGAGGTTGGTCACGGAAGCTAAATCAATGGGACTCGATCATCTTTGGCTGAGGCAGATGTACACAGACAGACCTGGACACCTCTCGCAGGTACACCGTCTGCATGGCCTTCTTCAGATGAGGCTCGATGTTCCTCCACAGTTTGTGAGTGTCACTCTCTTTCACTGAGGGCAGAGAAAATAAAGGTTGGAATTTAAACATTGATAATCTGAGAGACAAGCTAGAGAGAGGATGACATGAAAGGAATCCATCGTCAAATTAAAGTACAGAGAGACACTAAGGGAAGACAGCAAAGTAATTGAAATATTGATGTGGTTACTGTTCTAGAAATATGAATATATTACCTTTGCCTTGCTCCAAAGGTTCAATGAATTTAGAGAAATTGAGGGCAGCCTGTTTGAAAAGAGAATTAAAAATATGAAAGGACATCAAGTACAGACTATGATGTCTGTACATGTTGTAAACAACATGTCAGCCAAGGTAGGATCATTATTACAATTCTGCATATCAAAGAAAATCCCAATCCTTAGAAGTAGTAACTCAAGTGGACTAAATAAAATAGTGATGGATAGCCTGGAAACAAACTCATACTGAGTCCTCAAAGGGTAGCACGGAGAGTGTGTGTAAAGTTCAGAGCAAACTGTTGCCTAATCTGAAATTAACCCCTTGCACCAACCTATTGGCACTTCTTTAAGCCCCCAGAATACATATTATAGGACTGGGATAAGTGTGCAAGCCATACATTTTTTTCAGACTTACAAGGGGGCATCAAGACACATCTAGAGATAGGTGCAAGGGCTAGTTCTTTGACTGGGCTGTCAGAGCGTATTATGACGGAGCGTGTTAACAGCTAGTTGAGAGTTACTTTGAGTGTGTCTGTGTCCTTACTGAGTGTGGTCTGAATGTGTGAGCATGTGTGTTAGAGTTCAGTGTTACTATGAGTGTGCCTGACTACTTATGCAGTGTGTAACTGACCAGGTGTCTGAGCTCTCGGAGGTCCCTGCAGACGGAGTAGAAGACTCCCAGTAGGATGTTGATGAAGGCTGAGTAGAGCTCTGGGGAGTAGGATGGGTGGCTGTCCTCAGACAGGATCTGCTGCAGCTCCCCTGCACAGGGAAAACATACACACAGTCAATGCCTACCTCAAATGAAGTCACACACAAAGATTCCCTCATACATGATTGTAGTCATTTTATGTACAGGAACTCAGACAGACATTCTTTCAAACATTGATTAAATCCTAAGTGTTAATTTTCTCGACCGGATGCCTTTGTTTGCTGTGCTCTGTCAGTCACTTCTCATGTGTTGGTGCAAAACCACAGGTTCAAAGAGGAGGTTGGTGACACTTTAATTGGGGAGAACAGTCTTGTGGTAATGACTGGAGCAGAATAGGTGGAATGGTATCAAATACATGGTATCAAATACATCAAATACACATGGTTTCTAGGTGTTTGATGCCATTCCATTTGCACCGTTCCAGCCATTATTATGAGCCGTCCTCCCCTCAGCAGCCTCCACTGCCACTAATCCACCTGTACCTAATTCAATGCTAAGGCCATAGATGCTTGTCTGTTGACAGCTGTACCTTTACTGTAGTCAGGGAAGTGGAGCAGCAGTGGTTCAAAACAGCCAGTGTTGGGTCGGAACTTATCCCATACTATCTCACTGAGCATGATCACGGTCACATTGTCCTCAACCTGCCAGAGAAACCGTGTCTGTTACGTAGAGGTACAGGATCAGATCACATTGTCCTCAACCTGCCAGAGAAACAGTGTCTGTTACGTAGAGGTACAGGATCAGATCACATTGTCCTCAACCTGCCAGAGAAACCGTGTGTCTGTTACGTAGAGGTACAGGATCAGATCACATTGTCCTCAACCTGCCAGAGAAACCATGTGTCTGTTACGTAGAGGTACAGGATCAGATCACATTGTCCTCAACCTGCCAGAGAAACAGTGTCTGTTACGTAGAGGTACAGGATCAGATCACATTGTCCTCAACCTGCCAGAGAAACAGTGTCTGTTACGTAGAGGTACAGGATCAGATCACATTGTCCTCAACCTGCCAGAGAAACAGTGTCTGTTACGTAGAGGTACAGGATCAGATCAGGATCAGATCACATTGTCCTCAACCTGCCAGAGAAACCATGTGTCTGTTACGTAGAGGTACAGGATCAGATCACATTGTCCTCAACCTGCCAGAGAAACCGTGTCTGTTACGTAGAGGTACAGGATCAGATCACATTGTCCTCAACCTGCCAGAGAAACCATGTGTCTGTTACGTAGAGGTACAGGATCAGATCACATTGTCCTCAACCTGCCAGAGAAACCGTGTCTGTTACGTAGAGGTACAGGATCAGATCACATTGTCCTCAACCTGCCAGAGAAACCGTGTCTGTTACGTAGAGGTACAGGATCAGATCACATTGTCCTCAACCTGCCAGAGAAACCGTGTCTGTTACGTAGAGGTACAGGATCAGATCACATTGTCCTCAACCTGCCAGAGAAACCGTGTCTGTTACGTAGAGGTACAGGATCAGATCACATTGTCCTCAACCTGCCAGAGAAACCGTGTGTCTGTTACGTAGAGGTACAATATCAGATTATGACATTGCATTGTGGATTCACAAAGAATACAACTATGTTGGTAGTCAACAACACCTTTACAACATCAATGCAAGGGGATGTGTTGTCCTCCTTCAAACCTGAGTAAACTAAAGAGGGAGGACAGTTATGAAGACAGCTGTCCAAGTGCATTCTCCCAACACTTCACATTATAATACTGCTTCTGATTATCACCTCAAAAGGTGCATCGGTCACCGTAACTGCATTCGCTACATGCCACTCACACAGCTGTTAAAAACACTTCTACCAAGATAAAAACAGGCGGCATTCAGCTTTAAAAACTAAACAAAAACATAATTCTTCCTTATCTCTGCCTTTCAAAGCACTTATTCGAGTGCCTCCTTGAAACATTCAATTCAAGGTTATCTATCAAAAAGGGACCGTTCTGCACTAGTTCACCATCCATCACTCAGTCTGTCTGCAACTTAATGAAGTAGTATGCTCAACAGGTGACATGACTCTTACCAGTTCCTGAAGGCGCAAGAAGGCAGGGAGGAGATTGGCTTCCATATCTCTAAGGAGCTCAGCCCGGTCCAGCACCTACCCAGATACACACAGCAGAGGTCACTGTAACTGTTTCATAATACATAATATACCACAAATTATGCTTTATAACAATTCACGTTATACTTCATCGGAAAGAGAATCTGCATTGTAACTGAGGATGCAATTTTTAAAAGAAGTGGATTATCACAGGTGAGGATGATTTTTACTCACAATGTATCGTGTCTGCTTGGCTGAGGCCTGGACACACAGTTGTTTGTAGACTCGTACGAAGTCTGACAGGGAGGGACTGCGGGACAGTAGGGAGGCAGAGTCGGAGCCAAAAAGGGAGAGGAGAACCTGCTCAAACAGCAGTCCTACAGAGACACATTCCACACAGCTCACTGTGGCATAGGGAAGCTCCAGTTCCTTCAGCAATGTGTGTATCACATGGCTTTTTCCTGTGGCACGATGACCATAAATGAAAATGGAAGGGTAGCTGCATTGCTCTGGCTGTAGGCACAAAATGTATTAAAGTGTCAATACAATGATTCACATATTTGGGCAAGAATACATTTTAAATGTATTATTTAATAGCGCCAATGGGTGGTGTTTAAGATGGAGGGCGATTTATGAGCATGGCCTTATTTCTATTACAGCATTTTGGATGTTTGTCATTCATATTCCATTTACCCAGTTCAATGTAACATCGATAGGTTTAGGCTACTACATGATACTAAAATGATCCCATTACCCATCATGAGGTTGCTACAATCTAGTCTATGAATTAAAGTTTACAACGTAGATGCACACAGTTCAAGAGAAAAAATTGAGGTGACAGACAGTGACACAATCAATATTGCATCTAGCTCTTTGAACTAGGGTGTAATCATTAGTCCAAACAAGAGTTTCTATTGGACAAATGCATGTATGTTTATACCTGTTTCTTCCGTTTCCATCCATTTAAGAAACATTTTTCAACAGAATCATCGGAATGAATACACCCCTGATCACACTTAAACATAGTTCACTTTCATAGCAGCTACGTTGTATTCCTTCTTGCATCTACATGCACTCCTCCTCTCACATTTTCCTTTTGCTTGTGGACTTCAATGCAAAAATCAGCTGTCTGAGACCATGCCGAGAAAAATTCAAACCATGACATAACCGCTACACACAGCCTGCATCTGTTTCACCATATTATCTAAGTAACATCACAGTCAACATAGCTAATAGAACTAACAAGTTAGTAAACCTGCTACAATCATGCAGTACAATTTAAGCAGTTTAGCAGTTAAACTGATGCCCCCGGTGGCAATAAATGAGTAAAACATAAAGCTTACCTTGACTTGGAAGAGTTCCAGTGTTGGATAGTCATAGCCAGCTAACTAACATAGCATCCCTCTGTGGTTGTTTTATTTATTTAACTGTTTACAGTAAGGAACATGATGTTACAATGTTTCAAATCAGACACAGACCTCTCCCATCAACGCCAGCAGCATGCTCGCCTGGACATCTCTGCAAGGCAACCTCTCCATCACGCGCTGCAACTTTCCATCCTCATACCCTAGGTGCTGACGTTGTGCTGCCATCGTTTAGGCTCCTTTTAGACACACACCGAACCGTAAAGTGTGTGACTTAAAGTAGTTTGGCCTGTAATAGAGATAAAGAGACAGTTACAGAACAAGGTGACTCTTGACAAACTAACGTTAGCGGTGCATTGTGCAAATTGTCTCTTTGCCTTCCTTCCTCTGCAGCAGTGCTAGCTAACTCAACTGACCACAACAGTGTAGCTCTCGTGGAAACTCAAGGGTAGTGTTTAGTTGTTGAAAGTTCATATTTTGTTACTGCAAGCATACTGAGTAATGTTACCTGGTTGGAGTTCATGCAGTAAAATTATTACCCATATCCAACATCCCTGTAAACTTGTCAAGAGTTTCCCGCGTCCCCAAATTTCACCTCACAATTTCCTGTCTCTTTACAAGCCAATCACCGCCAGGTTAAAGCAATTGACTCTGGGAGTTGTAGTTGTTTATTAGCAAAGCAATGCCACTATCACCAAATGCCATCACCCCTATTTGCGAAGTTTGGGATGTAATGAAAGCGAGTGATTTAATTGAGGACATTTCGTTTCATTGCAAAAATGTTCAAATACCGGCTTCTCGGGCATTATCACTTAAATAAACCACCAGTTTACTAATAACATTGGCGTTTAACATGAGGGTTTAGCATGAAATATCCTTTATATGTTTTTACACAATTATTTGATTGCTTTGTTGTAAATGTTTTGGCGCCAAACTGGTGGCAGATGTGGAAAAAGTCAACACTTGGAAGAGTTAATAGAAAATAATGCCATTGTTCATGCTTTTTTCATTAGCCTAATTAGGCTATATTTTCTTGAACATATGGTCTATCCACTAGAAGCCCCACAATATGGACAAATTAATAAAAATGGAATACTACATATGAATACATTTTTAAATAGTTATTCAAGTATAGTCCTAAATTACCAGTTACCATAGATTACCTGTTAAGTACCCAAATTACCGAATATGTTGATGTTGGTAAATTACAGGTAGATCCCTATACAGATCTGTATCGGCGGCCTGATAGGAAAAGCTGGTAGGCTACTCCTGGCTATGTGGCCATAGCGTTTACAGTGGGACACTACAGGCTAGTTAGTAGATGAAGTGGGACAACATTTTGTCATTAGAAATGCATTAATGTCCCACTTCACCTGGCACTTGTATAAAACATGCTCAGTTTTCACCATTTTGTGACAGTAACCTTTGTGACAGTACTAGACTCACCCCATGCCCTATGAATATTGATTTGGGGAGATTCCAAGCTCTTGGTAAAAATCTAACTAAAATGAGTCTGCACACCTTTGAATTGATCCTGGAACACCTCTATTATTATTTTCATACATACATTTTTAAAAATCATACATTTTTCTATTCTCTCTTTCTTTCATGTCATGATCCTTTGACCCTACCCTTATTATTTTCCTCCAATTCCTTCCACCATCATCCTATGCTGTTTATGTGATATATAGCCTCTATAATTTATTTTGAGTTGTTATGAACAACTACAACAACATATTTCAATATGTTTTAGAATATCGAATGAAGGAAATTACATTTAAATTGATTAAATGTTTATTTTGTGCATTTTTGTAGCTGAAAAAGGTTCCAGTGCCACTATTCACACACCATTAGTTGGAATTGGGACAGTACTATACATCTGATTTTCGAGAAATACATGTTTACATGGTTATTATGTTTGTTTTTTAACTGACAATAACTTCATTTTAACACCAAAAGTTAGATTGCTGAGTTATAATTGGCAGGATGACAGACATCATTCCAGCGCAAGGTTTCATAGTTTTCATGATTTTCAACGGGTCACCCATCTAGGAAACCTGAACACACACTTTGCTCAGAGTCTGTGTGGATGGGCTCCTTGTCTTCTTTTACAGCTATGAAGTTTTGTAATTTCTATGTTTTGTTTTTTTTTCACATTGAGAATGATTCAATTTGTCTTACACCACTCATAAACTCATAGGTATGCTACTGTAAATATAAAGTTTTCCTCCGTTTCAAAATAATTGTAACCACAAGCCTTCTCCTAAATAATGAACATAAAATGCTTTCATTCATGTGTACATGTTGTTTGTTTTTCTTGTTAGGCCTATAGGCTACCTCTACCGTGCCACATGCAGCTTTGAGAAGGCTAATCCTGAATAAGAATAGACTGTACTGAGAGAAGGTACTGGCAGAGCAGTCAAAGCCACTTCAAAATCATCAAGTGATCAACAAGAAGAGCATCAAGTCAACCGTACCACTGAGCACTGAGCATACTGTTGCCAACTGCATAGCACACAAAGTTGGAGACTTGGAGTAGGCTATCAAACAGGTATCACAGGTATCATTTATAGTGATTACCTAGACATTGCAATCATGATTAAGTTGAGCCAATTAGCCTTTGTATAGCCTGCCCTTGTTGTTGATGTGCACTTGCTAACTGTACGCTAAATACCAGCGCGTCTTGTTTTGCGACAGAAGACTTCCTATTTCGGTGGACACAGATCAACACCGAGAGAGAGAGAGAGAGAGAGAGAGAGAGAGAGAGAGAGAGAGAGAGAGAGCTTATACTTCAATATTCAGCCTCACGAGTCAGATCCAATCTTTTTAGATTTTGTTGCTTTTCAGATTTAACGATTTTATTTCAGATGCCTCCCATTCCATCATTGCACTGGGGCATGCGAGAGTGGGATTAGGAGATAGGCTATATTGCGCATGGTGCTTTATAAGAGGGGCTTTGATAGGTCTATCGGTTGTGACAGTCGGACTGCGCCTGCCTGGAATACAGGTGTTCCTTGGTCAAATATGGACGCAAAGCACATGATGCATAGTAGAGCAGATTGTCAACACTCACGACTTCATCATCTCAGTTAAACGCACCTCCTCCACCTCGGGGAAATTGGTATTCGGTGGAAGATGAGGTTGTAGCCGTGTCTGTGAAGGGGGATCTCAGCCGCTCTCCGTGGACTTTAGGATCATTCATCTCTGTGCGCCCTCAATCGAATGCAGTTCTTACCGTAGGGTGTTTGTTTAGCCTACTATGGTTGTAGCGTATCTGCGAAATGCATGGCCGTTTCGAATTAACACCCGGTGATTATTACATGCTGTTATCTCAGTGATCATTCATTCAGAAGATTCCTCCTCAGTATTATTCGTAATATATCTCTCGGATACCCAGCCTACCGTTCAATAAAGATAAGGAAAACGGTGGCGGACCCAAGCACAGTGCAAGCTGCAAGGCTTTAGTAGGCTAAACACTCGCCCAGAAGGGAGCAGTTTTGTCGGGGAGATCATGTCACATTGATGCGGCCGGGATGTGCTTTGTGCTTGATTAAAGCTCTGTGTGTGAACAGTTCGTAAATATAAAAACCTTTAGAGACTGAATGATGGTGCCTGGGGCTCCTACAACCATGCTTCCCGCTTCCGAGGCTGCCAAAATCTACCAGACCAACTACGTGAGGAATTCCCGCGCTATCGGGGTTCTGTGGGCCATCTTCACCATCCTCTTCGCTATTGTCAACGTGGTGTGCTTCATCCAGCCCTACTGGATTGGAGACGGGATGGACACGCCGCAGGCCGGCTACTTCGGCCTCTTCCACTACTGCATCGGAAACGGGCTGTCCCGGGACCTGAAGTGCCAGGGCAGTTTCATGGAGTTTAGCACCATCCCCTCCGGCGCCTTCAAAGCTGCGTCCTTCTTCATCGGGATGTCCATGGCGCTGGTCATCGGATGCATCGGCTGCTTCACGCTCTTCTTCTTCTGCAGCACAGGCACGGTCTACAAGATCTGCGGCTGGATGCAGCTGGCTGCGGGTAAGTCCCCCCCGTCTGCATATTGATTCCTTGAAGGGTAAAGGAGTTCAGAACTTCAGCAGTTCTACAACAAGAGATAAATCTCTATATTCCAGCTGTTCAATCAGCCAGGTAGGAGCAATTATAACAATGTGTTAAAGCTAGAATCCTTAGTTGCTGCATCCATTCTTGAACTTGAAAATTATAAACTGCCAATTGATTCTTGAAGAATATCACTGATAAATGCCTCATGAGTTTAGTTCAACTGTCGTGCCCCATCAGAACCCTAAATATAGGCTTGTTTTACTCCAATGTTGATAAACAACGTAAATGTAAACCAACACTGTATAGCCTAAAAACATGGTTAAAACTATGCTTTCGATATCATTGGTGGTTAGTCCTTGCATCTATACCTCTGTTTATGAATTTTAGAGTGGTTACATTTCTCCAGCCCAATCCCTTAGATTATTTGCAGAACGGACGGGGATGCCCTTTGCTATTGTTTAAATTACGGATTCTAGCTTTAAGTGTGGTTGATAGTGTTAAACTTGACGTCAGTTTTATAACACGTGTATGTCGGGGGTTAAGTACGTAGGTTAAGCAAATATATTTCTATAAAATGAGCAAAAGCTCCTTG
Source organism: Oncorhynchus masou masou (assembly GCF_036934945.1). Taxonomy (NCBI): domain Eukaryota; kingdom Metazoa; phylum Chordata; class Actinopteri; order Salmoniformes; family Salmonidae; genus Oncorhynchus; species Oncorhynchus masou. Next base: position 20,844,545 of record NC_088237.1, read on the forward strand.
CAGATGACAGCCATGTTTGTTTATCTGTCTTAAACCATCATACACTGTCGCACTATCTTTAAAATATATATTAATGGAGCAAAGACGACCACAAAAAATACAGCCAGACACGCAAACCACACCGGCCATAGTTGCATGTACAAGCCTTGCAAAAATAAATGTACACACGCACGTGTCAAGCGCAAACGTGGTTCTATTTGAGATGCTGCAGGTGCTGCAAGTCCCCCTCCTTATTGTATATCAGGAAGATACAAACCCACACAGATGCTTGAACAACACACGATAAGAGATGAATTAAAGATAACTAAACACCAACTAGGTTTCCCTTTTTATCTGTAGATGAGTCCTTGGAGTAGAGAAACACAAGATGATGTATGACTCCAGGTCAACATTCTACAAACACCCATCTTAAAGGAGGACCATATGAATGTTAGGTAAAATAACAACCCAATGTTAATCTCCCAGCTAAATATCCAATAATGTTTCATGTGTTTGGAGCCACCCAAAATGAATATTATTGATGCACAGTTGATTTGAGTTTTAACCTGCATGTCATGATTGTATGTAATGCTCTCTCATACATCAGAATTTACCCAAGCTTGTAAACAAGCATCACAGTGAAAGTTACTTTGCAGAATTTAAACTGGTAAAGAATGCACACAGACTCCAGGTTGTGGCTTTAAAGTGGGTGCATACAATCAACCAGTGATCAATCAAAGGCAATGATCCTTCAAACCATCTCTGTAGCAATTAACACAAACCACTGATTAAAAAAACATAATGAATGGTGTTAATGCTGCTTGGTCTGAGACCCACAACACCATCCGTCTGTACAGCTGCAGGAGCCTCGCTGTAAATTCATGTTGAACATAAACACCAGCATGGAGATTATCAGGAGGATTCCACAGCATTCTCGTCCCAGACTGAGTTAAAACAGAAGCCCTGGCCAATGAGCACAGCCTGGGTGTTCATATCCTCACCTTGTTTTTCCACATGAAAGAAAGACACTGCTTATCACTGTGGTAGGAGGGAGTCAGTGGTAACCACTTAGTTGGTTTCCCTATCTCACAGGAAAGAGCCCATATCCACAAAATCTCTTTCTGACTAGGAGTGCTGATCTAGGATCAGTTTAGCATTTTAGATCATAATGAGTATGATTATATGGACATATCCTAGATCAGCAGTCTTACTCTGAGATGTTCTGGATACGCTCTTCATAATACGGTACAGATCTGATCATGTTCAAACTATACAGGGGGTGATCAACAAACTGACTAACACTGATGATGCCTAACCCCCCCCCCCATCACAGTGTACCATACCGCCGTAAGGCTGCAGAGCATGGTTTTATGGAGTGCTGTGTGGTGAGGAGTCAACATTGGAGATGACAATGAGGTCTGAGTGCTCGGGGCCTGTTGGCTGCTCATTGCTTCCTTGTCTTTTATTGATCCATCACAGCACTTTGCTCGTGGCAATGACATGCATCATCAGCATTCAGGCAGTCACTGCCTCATTCAACTCACTCACTGAATCTCTATCTCTCTCAATTCTCCTTCTCTCAGATATGTCATGTTGAGGTTACTGTGAAATTGGCTATTAAGACGTTCCCGGGGAGTAGTAATTGGAAATATAGTGTACTTTTATTTTCTCATTGCAGCCACAGATCCCAGGTTTGATTGTCAAATCCTTCGAGGCTCAGTGTAGTCAGACTTATCCAGGAGTAACTGTCTGTTGTGAGTGGCTGTCAAAGACGGCACATAGCAAAGAGGCACCTCTCCTTAAAAGCAGAGGAGAAGCTAAACATCTGATGAGAACAATCCACCTGCAGGCATTTGAACAGCAACGCTAGAACAGTGCTCTTAAAATGTCTGCTTCTGTGCAGGTGTGTTTTTCAAGGAAATGTACATGAAACCAACTGACATGTTCCTGCCCCTGCAGGCTGCAGCAATACAATACCTAAAGAAGTCTCCTTACTACGATTAACACTGTTGAATAATCTGCTTAACTGGCCCACTGCACACAGCACTTCTCAGGTAGACATGCCCAGTCTGCACTCAGTAGTTGTCTGCAAACTGGAGCAGCTGGACCATCCGCCCTGCCTCCCTCCAGCCTCCCTCTCGCTCCCTTCCCCCTTGTGTCGCCTTGACCACCCCCTCACTGTGGACCAATTAACTCCCAAACTAAGACTGACAGGCAGCCCCCACTAAGACTGACAGGCAGCCCCCTCCATGACAACCACACTGCATGGTCGGTCGATGATAATCACACTCGTCCTGTGACAACTTCCACCAAATGCCAGGCGCTTCTCCACTCTAGTGGAGGATGTGATGGATGGGTTGGCTCAGGCAGCATGACAATGCCTGCCTGTCTGGCTCTAGTGAGGTAGCAGATTGGTGCTCGGCTCGCCATCCTGGATGGAAACAAGAACTCCGCTGACCATCCCTATTTCCAATCCTCACCAAGGCAAATGCCTGAACACACAGGAAGGTGATTATCATTCATGTATTCGGCAGGGGCTCCTTGCTCAGTTTGGATATGGCTTCCACAAGCAAACAAAGGACCCAGGGGGGCTCTTGAGTGTGTTGTGGAGGCATTTCAACGACCTGTTTCCTGGCTCTGTTTGGACTACTTGGCTGCCCATACGTGTAAGTGGCTGTACATTGCTGCAGTCAGTACTAGTCCAATGGGCCCCCTGAGACACAAGCTGGCATTAACATCAAACATTAAAAGGCCCATTTGGTTGCTCATGGTTTATTGATCCAGAGGTTTCTGTGCAGAACAGAACAGCACAAAGCTCCACTAATGGGAGACAGCTGCTGTCACCGTCTGGCTCCTCTGCTGCTTACAGGCAGTACTGTTTGTTGGTCTATTTTTTTCGGGTGTGTGTGTGTGTGTGTGTGTGTGTGTGTGTGTGTGTGTGTGTGTGTGTGTGTGTGTGTGTGTGTTGAAATTGTTGAAGGAATTCTAAATTCCTCTGTGTTGTTTCCCAGTCAGAATTAAATACTCTGTCAATGCATTGGAAGGGTTTGTAAGACCCAATATTTTTATAAGAATGGACAGAGCCCCGGTCTTAAAAGTCAGGTAACATCGTTTAATTCAAGAGAGTACTGGGTATATACACATTTTTCCACAGGTTATAAACTGAAAATGACGTCAGCGTTTTCCAAATGTTCTATCTCTTCATGACACCGGTAGAGCGGCCCTATAGTTCTCGAGCCTTCCCTCCTCGCCGCCAAGGTCAGCCAAGGTCAGTCAGTGTATTGGGATAGCATTCTAGCATTTGGACAGTCTAGAGATAGTTCATTCATTTGTACCAAGGCACTGTTCTAAACTCCTGACTATATTATATACAATTGGGAATGGGAGCAAGAGAGAATTCATATATGTACAGTACATGATAGCATTTGGACTAGTCAGTCCTGATTTGAAATGTATACATAATTAGTCATCATTGATAAAAAATCCCTTAACTGTGTGTGTGTGTGTGTGTGTGTGTGTGTGTGTGTGTGTGCTCTCTTTACAGTGTCTTTAATTTATCATAGGTGTCTGTCACAATCCCTCAGTCTGGGGATTGGGCCAACTCGTGCCTATGCATGAGATTGCATGATTTGGCATTTAAATACACACAGTATGTTCAGCACTCATACAGTACTGTGGCTGTTGGGGTTCTTTGCACAGTGTGGCTCTTCATTTCTCACAATTCTTTAAAATAGAGGCAAGTGAGAGACATCACATGGTGCCTTGTTGGGAGAAAGAGAGGAGGTGGATAAGAGATGTCAACTAAGAAAAGGGATGAAGACCAGCAGGGAGGAAAAGATAGAAGCACATTAAAGAACATGGAAAGTGATGGCTACAAAGAAGGATTTGCAGAAAAACCCAGAGATAAGAAGAGTTAAAGTATTGATGCTGAAAAGTACTATCAAGAGATGAGGTCAGGAAGAAAGCCATGCCATTAGAAGGTCATGCTCGGGGCCCAGACAGATCTGGGACCAGGCTACATATTTCACCAATGTCTTTCTGAACTGAATATGACCGGCCATAAATGAGAGCTTAGCCTCCCTCTCCACTCACAACGTTACAAGGTAGTGCACTAAGCCAGTGGGCAGTTGCTGTGTGTGTCATAGTACCACTAAAGTCAATAGCTAATGGCATCAACCAGCTCTTATCCTTCCTGTCAGTGGTAGCGTGATGGACTGGCTGGCTGGGCCTGAGATGATTAGGGAGATGACGTAACATGACCAAATGGGAGTCCCAGCTACACACACTCATTCTAGCGCCATTAGTCAGAGTTTTGGAGGACAGCAGTAGTAGTGTGGTGGGACATCAAGAGGAGTTGTGAATGGGGCTGATGAAAGCCGGCTCACTTCTCCAGCTCTTTGCAAGCCCACTGAGCCCCCCACAGCATACTCCAGAGATCAGAGACTCTCTCATAGCATACTCCACAGATCAGAAAATCTCCCAAAGCATACTCCACAGATCAGAGACTCTCCCACAGCATACTCCACAGATCAGAGACTCTCCCACAGTATACTCCACAGATCAGAGACTCTCCCACAGTATACTCCAGAGAGAGTGGTGGGCCCTTTTTCTCTCTATCTCTCTCATCTTCAACTCATCCCTCTCTCTGTTCCCTCCCCATTCAGCAAAGCATCGGACCAGGCCCCGCTGTCAGCCACACACACGCCATCCTTTTAGAGAGTAATGAGTAATGTTATGTACAATGGGCCAATGACATTTAAGCCTCCAATGCAGTCATCAGGAAGTTAGATGATGTGCCTGCCAGGCATGAAATGTGTGCTTTCTCAAACCCTGCTCCCAATGATCATTATAGCATGCCTCTTAATAGAACTGTCAGCTGGTAAATAAATCAGAAAGCAGACGTTGTACGTCAGGAGGTGTGAAGGCGTCAGAGCAGTCGGTGTTTTATGTCTCTTCCTGTGGATTAGAGGTGGCAGATACAGTGCCAGATTTAGGATGTCATTCTGACACATCCTGTACCTGCCAATAACCCATAAGATGGGTTTGTGCTAAGAGGAGAGAATCTCCCGTGGTTGTGCATCTGCGATGACTGTAGATGCCATTATTGGGATTTGCTTCAATAACATTTCATTACTAGATCTGATGGTTTATATGCAGTATTATTATTCAGATGTGGGAAATTGTTTTAAAGATGTTGTGATCTTATCATATTGGTGCACACAATTACTTTGATAAAATAGCGACTGCACTTGAAGAAACTTTCACAGCTCTTGGAATTTCTCGCATTGACTGACCTTCATGTCTTAAAGTAATGATGGACTGTCATTTCTCTTTGCTTATTTGAGCTGTTCTTGCCAAAATATGGGCTTGGTCTTTTACCAAATAGGGCTATCTTCTGTATACCACCCCTACCATGTCACAACACAACTGATGGCTCAAACCCAATAAGAAGGAAGGAAATTCCACAAATTAACTTTTAACAAGGCACACCTGTTAACTGAAATGCATTCCAGATGACTACCTCCATGAAGTTGGTTGAGAATGCAAAGAGTGTGCAAAGCTGTCATCAAGACAAAGAGTGGCTACTTTGTAGAATCTCAAATGTTAAATATATTTTGATTTGTTTAACACTTTTGTCTACTGTGTGTGTGTGTGTGTGTGTGGCTTTGTCTGTGTATTCCTACAAATTTGACAGTTATCCTTTGGGAGTTTTGCCAGCACTACCTGGGTAATTAATCGTGGGTAGAATGAGCAATCTATGAATGCTCTACAGTACTCTGCAAATGTTCTACTCTGCAATAGAGATCTTGTTTAGTCTGCTACAGTGCCAGCATGCTACAGCAGGAAAATAATCCTGTAGCAGTAGGAAATGTGAATTATTATGTGGATTATAATTAATGGACATTTTTGTAGGGGTTGATACATTTTTCGTAAGTAAAAATCTAAAGTGTAAATTACAAACATCCGAAGGCTTTTAATAAACCTCAAATAAACTACAAGTTTGACATTTCCTGCATTGCAGTTAAGTTCTCCTGCAACAGGGTGATCAAATTATGATCCTACATCTGTATCATCCGTCCCCACGGGAGCGTCACTAAATAGCTAGGCTACCCACCACTGCACAAGGGATCAGAGACAAATCCCCTAGCAGGGGAAAGTGATCATCTCAAGGAGCATAAGCTTCTCCCAAGAAGAGAAAATACTGCCTGTCTCTCACTATTCTCTCTCTGATACAACTCAGCTAACCCTGATCATTGTGAGAGAAGCTTACTTATTTAAAGCAGATGGGTTTATGCCAAATGTAGAACTTAATTGTAGGTCACTTGTAGAAGTAGCTATCATCTACTGTAGTATTGTAAAAATAAGTTGACACAACTGACTTGTAATTTTTAAGTTTGTCTTACTGCAGCTAGACAACACCTTTTTGCTATGGTCAAGTGTTGACATATGTGCTCAAATAAAGCTATAATAGAGCATTGACAAGAACATCAAATGTCAGTGTTTGTCCTACATTCATTTAGCAGTGGTGGACCAAATGTCTGCCGAGACGAGCTTTTAAGATCAGAGTGACACGTTAAAACGTCAGATCGTCCCAGAAACCTCCATGGTAACTAGCTAGCTAGGTTGTAATCTCCCTAGGAGATGGTGGTGGTGGTGTAGGACTTAAGATGGCAGCAGTAGACAGAAGTCTTTCCACAGTTCATTAAGAATTGATTAGCCCTGGTTCCATAGAGATCATTAGTGCTGCTACAGAGGAGGAGCAGACCCTGAGGTCCTGATTGCAGCTCTGGCCCTGTCAAGCTCATCCTCTCCAGCGCGTAGAGATCTATATATCAACAACTTAATCTTCTACAGCAGGGGTCTTTAACCGTTTCAGCGCGAGACCCAAGTGTGAAATTGACCATTCTCCCGTGACCCAAATCGTCATCCAACGACCCAAATTAAGAACAAAATACTGTGTGATGATAGATGTATTCTCATAACTGCAACCCACCTTTCACATGCCCATGCCCACTTTGGGCCCCCACCCATAGTTTAAGAAATCCTGTTTTACAAGCAGGAGATTCCCTAACGCAGTCAGACAGCAGACAACCCGAAGCAAGATAACCATGGAAAAGCTCTGCTGCAAACACCAACTGCTAAAGATAAGACTAGAAATCAGGGCATTTAGTTTCAGAATTGTGTACTTAATGTATACATGTACGTATGTGAAAGACATGACTTTAACTTTGGTGTATCTAACAAGGATTTCTCTATAGAGCCACAATTGAGTGACTTTATCTGGGCTGAATTTCCCCCAGGTCTGTGAACCTTAGCAGAAAGTGCATTCACAATTGAGATCTCACTGTCAGAATTGTTTAGCCATTAAAAAAATGCAGAATGCCGAGATGCAAAGTACATGACCTTGTAGAATGTGTTGAATCATCTTGAATACCTTTCGGTCTTTTAGAAATGCGTGAGCCATATCAATAACACTGCGTAACTCTGGTTTGTGAATAAATTATAGTTGCGTCAAATATGAATGAAAGACTTTGAAGGCGTTTGGTATTTCAAGTTGCCCTGTGGGAGCAATTTTACATGAAATGCAATCCTGAGTCGTGCAAATACATTCATATCTGCTGTAATCAGGGGATAGCAGGTGGAAAATAAACTCAGTTGCTCTTTGGAATCACATGAACTCAAACACAATGCTTCAGCCCATTCCAGCAAGCAGCATCTCACTGCTCAACCACAGGTGAGAAGGTCTATAGAGACCTCTCTCTTCTCTCTCCCTGTCAGCTTTCTTGTAAAAAACCCAGTCCTGAGCATTTCCCTTCATAATTAAGAAATGATGACAGTTTAGAGTTGTTTAATTATGACTAGAGGAAAAAGGCTAACAATTAACTACAGATAAAGACATGATGGCTCCCATTTTACGGGCTCCCAACCAGTTGTGCTATTGTGTGTGCTTTTTCTCATGATTTGTAACTTATTTTCTAAATAATGTTTCTGCCATTGTCTCTTATGACCGAAAATAGCTTCTGGATATCAGGACAGTGATGACTCACCTTGTACTGGACAAAGATTAGTTGTTTTTTTACGAGTCGGACGCAAAGGATTTACTTCAGACACCTGACAAGGCCCTCATGAGGAAGCGACTGAGATCTCGACTCTCTTCTCTGTATACATCAATGAGGTCGCTCTTGCTGCTGGTGAGTCTCTGATCCATCTCTACGCAGACGACACCATTCTGGATACTTCTGGCCCTTCTTTGGACACTGTGTTAACAACCCTCCAGGCAAGCTTCAATGCCATACAACTCTCCTTCCGTGGCCTCCAATTGCTCAGAAATACAAGTAAAACTAAATGCATGCTCTTCAACCGATCGCTACCTGCACCTGCCCGCCTGTCCAACATCACTACTCTGGACGGCTCTGACTTAGAATACGTGGACAACTACAAATACTTAGGTGTCTGGTTAGACTGTAAACTCTCCTTCCAGACCCATATCAAACATCTCCAATCCAAAGTTAAATCTAGAATTGGCTTCCTATTTCGCAACAAAGCATCTTTCACTCATGCTGCCAAACATACCCTTGTAAAACTGACCATCCTACCAATCCTCGACTTTGGCGATGTCATTTACAAAATAGCCTCCAATACCCTACTCAACAAATTGGATGCTGTCTATCACAGTGCAATCCGTTTTGTCACCAAAGCCCCATATACTACTCACCATTGCGATCTGTACGCTCTCATTGGCTGGCCCTCGCTTCATACTCGTCGACCAAACCCACTGGCCCCATGTTATCTACAAGACCCTGCTAGGTAAAGTCCCCCCTTATCTCATCTCGCTGGTCACCATAGTATCTCCCACCTGTAGCACACGCTCCAGCAGGTATATCTCTCTAGTCACCCCCAAAACCAATTCTTTCTTTGGCCGCCTCTCCTTCCAGTTCTCTGCTGCCAATGACTGGAACGAACTACAAAAAGCACTGAAACTGGAAACCCTTATCTCCCTCACTAGCTTTAAGCACCAACTGTCAGAGCAGCTCACAGATTACTGCACCTGTACATAGCTTCTTCATAGCTACTTTGCACATTCTTCCATTGCAAATCTACCATTCCAGTGTTTTACTTGCTATATTGTATTTACTTTGCCATCATGGCCTTTTTTTTGCCTTTACCTCCCTTATCCTACCTCATTTGCTCACATCGTATATAGACCTGTTTATACTATATTATTGACTGTATGTTTGTTTTACTCCTTGTGTAACTCTGTTGTTGTATGTGTCGAACTGCTTTGCTTTATCTTGGCCAGGTCGCAATTGTAAATGAGAACTTGTTCTCAACTTGCCTACCTGGTTAAATAAAGGTGAAATAAAAATAAATAAAATATCGGGGACATAGTTCGGGGTGGCTTGTAAGGATCCATCGGTGAGTGAGGAATCCCCCTCGACCATCAGTCCTATAAGCCAATGTGCAACCATTGGATAACAAAATGGATGAGCTCCGATCAAGACTATCCGACTAACCGGACATTAAAAACTGTAATATCTTATGTTTCACCGAGTCGCTTTCGTTCCATCTAATATTAATCTAATATTAAGGAAGTCTCAAGGTTTTGCTCACCTGAGGTAGAGTATCTCATGATAAGCTGTAGACCGCACTATTTACCAAGAGAGTTTATCTATATTTTTCATAGCTGTCATTTACCACCACAAACCGATGCTGACACTAAGACGGCACTCAGCGAGCTGTATAAGGCCATAAGCAAACAATAAAATACTAATCGAGAGGCAGAGCTCCTAGTGGCCGTGGACTTTAATGCAGGGAAACATAAATCCGTTTTTGCCTAATTTCTACCAAATGTTAAATGTGCAACCAGAGAGACAAAAACTCTAGACCACCACACACAGAGATGCATACAAAGCTCTCCCTCACTCTCCATTTGGCAAATCTGACCATAACTCTATCCTCCTGATTCCTGCTTACAAGATAAAACTAAAGCAGGAAACAGCTGTGACTTGCTCAATAAGGAAGTGGTCAGATGACGCAGATGCTAAACTACATAACTGTTTTGCTAGCACAGACTGGAATATGTTCTGGGATTCTTCTGATGGCATTGAGGTGTGCACCACATCAGTCACTGGCTTCATCATTAAGTGCATCGACGACGTCATCCCCACAGTGACCGTATATACAGTTGAAGTCATAAGTTTACAAACACTTAGGTTGAAGTCTTTTTTTCAACCACTCCACACATTTCTTGTTAACAAACTATAGTTTTTGCAAGTTGGTTAGTACATCTACTTTGTGCATGACACAAGTAATTTTTCCAACAATTGTTTACAGACAGATTATTTCACTTATAATTCACTGTCAAACCTGTGGATGTATTTCAAGGTCTACCTTCAAACTCAGTGCCTCTTTCCTTGACATCATGGGAAAATCAAAAGAAATCAGCCAAGACCTCAGAAAAAAATGGTAGACCCCTACAAGTCTGGCTTTTCCTTGGAGCAATTTTCAAACACCTGAAGGTACCACGTTCATCTGTACAAACAATACTATACAAGTATAAACACCATGTGACCATGCAGCCGTCATACCGCTCAGGAAGGAGATGCGTTCTGTCTCCTAGAGATGAACAAACTTTGGTGCGAAATGTGCAAATCAATCCCAGAACAACAGCAAAGGACCTTGTGAAGATGCTGGAGGAAACCGGTACAAAAGTATCTATATCCACAGTAAAACGAGTCCTATTTCGACATAACCTGACAGGCCGCTCAACAAGGAAGATGCCACTGCTCCAAAACCGCCATAAAAATTGCCAGACTAAGGTTTCCAACTGCACATGGGAACAAAGGTCATACTTTGAATGTCCTCTGGTCTGATGAAACAAAAATAGAACTGTTTGGCCATAATGACCATCGTTATGTTTGGAGGAAAAAGGGGGAGGATTGCAAGCTGAAGATTGCAAGCCAACATCCACACTGAGCTAAAGTGTAGAGCTGCTGCTTTCAAGGAGCGTGATTCTAACCCAGATGCTTATAAGAAATCCCGTCATGCCCTCCGATGAACTATCAAACAGGCAAAGTGTCAATACAGGATTAATTAAGATTGAATTGTACTACACCGGCTCCGACGCTCGTCGGATGTGGCAGGGTTTGAAAACTATTACAGACTACAAAGGGAAGCACACCCGCGAGTTGCCCAGTGACATGAGCCAACCAGATGAGCGAAATAACTTCTGTGCTCGCTTCGAGGCAAGCAACACTGAAGCATGCATGAGGGCATCAGCTGTTCTGGATGACTGTGTGATCACACTCTCCGTAGCCGATGTGAGTAAACAGGTCAATATTCACAAGGCCGCAGGGCCAGACGGATTACCAGGACGTATACTCCAAGCATGCCAACTGGCAAGAGTCTTCACTGACATTTTCAACCTGTCCCTGACCGAGTCTGTAATACCAACATGTTTCAAGCAGACCACCGTAGTCCCTGTGCCCAAGAACACCAAGGTAACCTGCCTAAATGACTACCTATCTGTAGCACTGACATCTGTAGCCTTGAAGTGCTTTGAAAGACTGGTCATGGCTTACATCAACACCATTATCCCAGAAACCCTAGACCCACTCAAATTTGCATACAGAAAAAGGAGGACAGAGCACGCTCCCATTCTCATCGACGGGGCTGTCGTGGAGCAGGTTGAGAGCTTCATGTTCCTTTGTGTCCACATCACCAACAAACTATCATGGTACAAACGCACCAAGACAGTCGTGAAGAGGGCACGACAATGGCTATTCCCCTTCAGCAGACTGAAAAGATTTGACATGGGTGTTGGTGTACCCTCGACAGCATTCTGACTGGTTGCATCACCTCCTGGTATGGAAACTGCTCGGCCTCTGACTGCAAGGCACTACAGAGGGTAGTGCGAACGGCCCAGTACATCGCTGGGGCCAAGCTTCCTGCCATCCAGGACCTCTATACCAGGCGGTGTCAGAGGAAGGCCAAAATAATTGCCAAAGACTACAGCCACCCAGGTCATAGACTGCGGTAGCAGAGAGAACAGACTCCTGAACAGCTACTCAAATGGCTACCTGGACTATTTGCATTGTCCACCCCCAGTTTTACACTGCTGCTACTCTCTGTTTTATTATCTATGCACTTTACCTCTACTTACGAGTACATATTACCTCGACTAACCCCCTGTACATAGCTTCGCTACTGTTATTTTATTGTTGCTCCTTAATTATTTGTTATTTTATTTATTTTTTTACTTCAGTTTATTTTAGTAAATACTTTCTTAATACTTTTTTCCCCTTAACTGCATAGCTGGTTAAGGGCTTGTAAGTTAGCATTTCACTGTAAGGTCTACTACACCTGTTGTATTCGGCACATGTGACAAATAAAATGGGATTTGATTTGATATGAGGGTGTTCTGATTGAAATTGAGATCATTATTGTCAAAAACTCAGACCTTGACCTACATGTGCCAACAAACATACCACAAGACACACACATGAAAACAGGCGTGAACAAGATCTGTTTCTTATGCTGGATATTCCTGAGAAGGCTTCAACATCCTAAAATGAGGGCTGAAGCTCTCCATTAACGTAGACTTGTATTGGCCATGTTGATGAACTATGACAAGCACATCTAGCATACAGCATGGTGAACTCTTCTCGCCACTAAACCTTCTGCCCTCAACCTTTTATTCCATGAGACCAGCTGTTAGATAAAATCGCTGTTTGATCCATTAATCCAGACAGTGTTGTTGTAGTCTAAGTAGTGATAGATGTATTGACCCCCACATCTCCTCCAGTCACTATGTCCCAGCCAGCGTTCAGAGAAGTTGGCTTTATAGATTTCCAAACTGTATTTATCTCCTGGATCACCAGAGCCAAGCAAAGGAGGCAGGGGTTTGATGTATCCCCCTCTTCTGGAGAGAGGAAGGGAAGAAGGAGGGAGGGAGGGACAAGGGCATGGTGAACCATTAAAAAAGCAGCGAGGCGGCAGCAGCAGCATCGTGTGTGTGTGTGTGTGTGATGTTGGCGCGTCTGAGTTTGCTTTGTTAAGAGACTGTAACACAGTTCCTGTTTCTGTCATTATCAGTCTCTCCAACCGGCTGGTTATGACACCTGGCTGTTCTGTTGTTGGGGGATTTTATGATGAATGAATGAGATGCAGCGAGGGTAAGACTACTTGGCCCAGTTACTCAGGTCTAGAAAACAACACCACTACCTGTAAACTGCTCATCTTTAAGAGACTGTGTGCTTGATATCTGACTGTGTGGGCAGTGGTGACTCGTCTCGTACTGGCCAAAGTTTTCAGAGACCTTTTTAACTTTTTTATTCATTACTTCTCAGTCCTCGCCTTTGGCATCCATTTTAAGTTTCCACGCCAATCAAAGGAGGACATCAAAGGCAAATCCTTTGATGTGCTGGACCTGGGCAGCCATCCACTGTGTTGGAGCGTGTACGCCTCATCCTACTCATCCGGTCTCTCTCTTCCTCCCCTGCTCCTCCTGACCCATGGCTAATCAATCACTCATTGTTTCAAACACCTCTTTCAAGCGTAAACTAAAACCCAAGCCCTGAGGGCAATCTCATTCTCCATGTTATCCTCACACGCCTCATCATCTCCCAGCACTTTGACGCCCTTCATTTTAATCTGCTCATCAATCAATACATCATAATAGATTGGGTTTTCCTGGGCTGGCATGTTGCCGTGCCTCCCATATGTATTACCCTAGCGATCACCAAGTCTCTCACCGTCTGGGAGAAGTAGCCTGTGAAGATGTTGGTGGTCAGCTGAAGGGAAACATGACAGCCTATTGCTAGCCAGCCACAGAGACCGGGACCTGGCATAGGGGTCTCATAAACGACCAGCAGGGATGTTTTTCCTGGAGCACCCTGTCATTGTCAAGTAAGCACTAACACCGCTTGGTGAATTACCCCCGAACAGTAATTACTGTGAAGGAAGGCAAATGCAGTCATATGAATGGGACACTAGCCACTGGGCAAAAACTGGATGAATCAACGTTGTCCCAATGTCATTTCAATTAATAAAAAGCATGGGGTGACGTTACATCAATGTGGAAAACTGATTGGATTTGTAAAAAGTAATCAACGTCAGGGCATTTAGGTTTTTTTCCCTCCCAACTTTTAACCTAAATCCAATGACATTGTGACATTTTTTAATTTCACGTTAAATTTACGTTAGTTGACAACTCAACCAAATGTAAATCAAAACTAGACGTTGAACTGACCGCTGTGTCCAGTGGGAAATTAGCACCAATTGTATGTGATACGGTGTATATTGTAGCGACCCGCACAGACAGCTGTGTGTTATGTCTTAGGCTAGGATGTGGTTGTGTTGTACTGACCAGTACCCGGTGTTCGCGGGGTCCGACATGTCAGTCAACCTGCTATCTGCCAATCACGGGAATGCCTGGAATGTTCTGATGCCGGGCATCCTGGTGGTTGGCGGAGTGGCGTGGAGGGGGTTGGGCAGGGGTGAGCATTGGAAGTTAAGACCAGGTTCAGCCTTTATTCTCTCTCTTACGTCTGGGCTGCCCAAGAGAAGGTCACGATTGGCTTATGGGTTATCTGTTATCTTTTTGGCGTGTGCTACGGCCCAAACAGTAGCCTGTGTAAAGTTGGTTTAATAAACCGTCAATTAGCAAACTCAAGCCTCTGTCTGGACAATTGTTCCTTTATGATCTAGTCAGGTCATTACATTGGTGTCAGAAGTAAAAACGTTGATACAAGTTAGCCAGCTAGCTAGCTGACTTATGTGGCTAGCTACCGTAGGTGAGAACGGGGGTTGAAAATGCGTCGAGGGAATCCGAAAGTGAAGGTGGAGGTAGGGGACGATTATGGCCAAGGAGGTGCGTGTGAATGGACGTCGGGGGTTCTGTCTGAGGAGATCGCCAGGGCGTCGGAGCGCAGAGGCCGCTTGAGGGAGGACGTTAGAGCGATGGCGGCTGAAGCAGGCATGAGTGCTTCGTCGACTGTATTTCGCGCGGATTCTGGTGGGCGGACCGAAGTGGCGACGTCGACGCGGCGTGACGAGGAATCTGGGGCTCAGGATGTAAACAAACATGGCGGCGCCCAGTTCCCGGCTGCGTCCGTATCTGTTAAGACCCCGAAGTATTCCGGTAAGGCGGATTGGGAAGCTTTTCATGCTCAGTTTGAACTGTTAGCTCATTTTAGGGGTGGTCGGATGAAGAAAGGGCACTGCAGTTGGCTTTATGCCTCACGGATGAAGCTCTGGCCTGTTTGATATTGATTAGCCCGAGGACAGGCATGATTATGGTGCTTTAGTGGGAGCACTGAGGAGGCGCTATGGACAGTGTGTACAGCCCGGGCTACTGCGCTCCGAACTGAGTAATAGACGCAGGCAGCCTGGAGAGCCTCTACGGGTGCTAGCTAATGACATTGAGAGCCTCTCTCGGCGGGCATATGCTCACATGCCCCCTCCGTGCAGAGCGAGCTAGCACGGGACCAGTTCATACGGGCGCTCTCTCCTACGGAGCTGCGCATACAGACCCAGCTGGCTCATCCTGAGTCATTGCAGACAGCCTTGGAGATGGCTTTGGAGAGGGAGCTGGTGTGGGCTGGGGCTTCAGCTGGGGCTTTGGTGGGGGTGCAGGGAGACACACCCTCTGTGCGAGCTGGGGGCAGAGCAGCCCGGAGCCGGAAAAGCCTGCTTGGGTGGCCGAAATGACAAAACTCATTCGGGCTGTGTCGCTACAGGCGGCACGAAACACAAGCCCTGGTCCCAGGGTCTGCTGGGGTTGTGGCCAGCCAGGCCATCTGCGCCGAGATTGCCCCATGTCCCCCAGAGCTCAGAGAAACGGCTCGGGGTCCGCATAGACCGGGTAGTGCGGACCCCTGGCTTTTCTATCCCAACCACCATCATCTTCAGGAGGAGCCCACCTGCACAGACGGGGAAGCAAGGCTCCACTTCCCCCAGAAGCAGACGAGGGCAAGCGGATGGAGCCTGTTGTTGTGGTGGGCCGGACCTGTGTTGGGGACTTTTGTCATGTCCCTGTCACTGTGGAGGGGGTGCCCTGCTCCGCCCTGGTGGACACTGGGTCCACAGTAACCATGGTGAGGCCAGATATTGTGCCAGGTTGGACTCAGTGTGAGCCTACAACTGTGCAGCTCCGCACAGTCACAGGTGAGCTGGCACCCATGAAAGGAAGGGAATAATGACTCTGACAGTAGGGGGCAGGACTGTGCGTCATCCTGTGTGGGTGGCGGCTGTGCAGGACCCTTGTATCCTGGGGTTGGACTTTCTTAGGAGCACAGGCTGCCAGTTAGACCTAAATAGGGGCACACTGAGCTTCCAGGGAGGGACGGAAGTCACCATGGCCCCCTAATGTCACATTCACTCAACCCAACAAACCCTTTACTCCAACAGTTAAAGCAGCAGAGACTCATGGCTGCGCCCCTCCCCCACAGCTGTGTGTGACTTTTCCCCAGTCCCCCTGTCACCTACGGCGGTGTGTTACATTCCCCAGCTACCTCCATGACACAGCCCTCTGTGAGCCCGGGCCGCAACCCCCAGCCCAGCTACCCCAGATGGGAGAGGAGAGGACACTGTCTGCAGTGAGGGAGATATGGGGGAGGAACTGTGTTGGTCTTGACCCCGAGCAG
Source organism: Oncorhynchus masou masou (assembly GCF_036934945.1). NCBI lineage: Eukaryota > Metazoa > Chordata > Actinopteri > Salmoniformes > Salmonidae > Oncorhynchus > Oncorhynchus masou. Next base: position 20,861,170 of record NC_088237.1, read on the forward strand.
CAGGAACGGTTGTGGCAGTTGCTGTTTGAATTCAGAGACAGTTTTGCGTTGAGTGAGGGAGAGGTGGGTCAGACTCATCTGGTGCAGCATGAGATCGACACAGGTGATGCTCGACCCATCAAGATGCGTCCCCGCCGTATCCCGCTGGCACGCCAGGAGGCGGCAGACAAGGCTGTGTTGGAGATGCAGCGGGCAGACTTCATTGAGCCCTCAGACAGCCCCTGGGCGGCGCCAGTCGTCATGGTTCCGAAGAAGGGGGCAAGCTGAGGTTCTGTGCGGACTACAGGCGGCTGAATGAGGTAACCAGGAAGGATTCATACCCCATACCACGTATCGATGAGTCGCTGGACCTGGTTAGGGGGTCCTCCTGGTTCTCCTCACTAGACCTCCGAAGTGGCTACTGGCAGGTGCCCCTCTCCCCAGAGGCCAGAGCCAAACTGCGTTCTCCACTAACAGAGGACACTGGCAGTTCAAGGTCCTGTGCTTTGGCCTGTGCAACGCTCCAGCTACTTTTGAGCGTTTGATGGACAGGGTGCTGGATGGCATCCCCGACAGCAGTGTCTGGTATACCTCGATGACATCCTGGCCCATGGCAGCTCCTTCCAGTCAGCCCTGGAGGCGCTACGGCGTGTGCTGGAGAGGGTGGCTGCCGCAGGTCTGAAGCTCCACCCCGAGAAGTGCCACTTCATGAGGAGAGAGGTGTCCTTCTTGGGCCACCGAGTGGGGAAGGAGGGATCAGCACCATGGAGGACAAGGTAGGGGCTGTCAGAGACTGGCCCACCCCCACCGACCAGCGTCAGCTGAAGAGCTTCCTGGGCCTGGCCTCGTACTACAGGAGGTTTGTACGGGGCTTCTCAAGCGTTGCTGCTCCACTGAACCGCCTGCTGCCGAAGGACAAGGCTTTCACTTGGACAGTGGAGTGTGAGGAGGCGTTCAACACCCTCAAACGTGCACTGATCGAGGCCCCGTGCTCGCCCCCTGACCTCACCTTGCCCTTTATCCTGGACACAGACGCGAGCAATGTGGGCATGGGTGGGGTGCTGGCCCAGGTGGGGCCAGAGGGGAGAGAGTGGTGGCGTACTTCAGCAAAACATTTGACAAACATGAGCGCCGCTACTGTGTCACCCGGCGGGAGCTCTTGGCTGTTGTGGCTTCCGTCAAACACTTCAAGTACTACCTGGGTGGTCTGCCCTTTACTGTAAGGACTGACCACTCTGCTCTCCAGTAGCTCATGTCGTTCAGAGAGCCAGAGGGGCAGGTGGCACGCTGGTTGGAGGAGCTTCAGCCGTATGACTTCACGGTGGTGCACAGGGCAGGGGCACGCCACTCCAACGCCGACGCCATGTCCCGTCGGCCCTGTACTGCAGACGGCTGCCGCCACTGTGAACGGAGAGAGGGACGGGAGAGAGAGCTGCGGGCAGAGGAGGGTGTCTGTGCCACAGTGTGTCGGGCGGCGGGCCTGTCTGCTGCGAGCTGCAGACTGTCGACGTGGCTGAATGGCGGCAGCAGCAGGGACGGGACACAGACCTACAGCCAGTGCTACAGTGGGTAGAGGCGCAGGTGAGGCCACCATGGGAAGAGGTGACAGCGCTCTCACTCGCGACCAAAGGGTTGTGGTCGAAGTTTGAGAGACTGCGGCTGGCTGATGGCGTGCTACAGCGGGCATGGAAGGAGTCAGCTACGGGAGAGGAGAGGTGGCAGGTGGTGGTCCCAAAAGCATTGCGGGAGGCTGTGCTCAGAGTACTCATGGGGGTGGGGACTGGACACTTTGGGGTCACAAAAACACTGCGCCGTCTCCGTCAGGGCTTCTACTGGGGGCAGCACAAGAGGGATGTGGAGGACTTTTGTCGCCGCTGTGACAACTGCACAGCGAGAAAGGGCCCCCAGGCCGCTCTCATGCTCAGCTCCAACAGTTCCCAGTGGGGGCTCCCATGGAGAGGGTGGGAGTGGATGTAGTTGGGCCGTTCCCCACCACAGACAGTGGAAACCGCTGGGTGCTCACGGCCATGGACTATTTCACAAAATGGCCCGAGGCCTATGCTCTGCCTGACCAGGAGGCAGAGACCATCGTCGACGCCCTGACAGCGGGGATGTTCAGCAGGTTTGGAGCTGCAGAGTCCATCCACAGCGACCAAGGCAGAAACTTTGAGTCCCGTGTGTTCGCCACCATGTGTGAGAGGCTGGGTATGCACAAGACCCGCACTTCTCCTCTCCATCCTCAAAGTGATGGCCTTGTGGAGCGCTTCAACAAAACGCTTGGACAGCAGCTGGCCATCGTCTCTTCCAAACACCAGCGTGACTGGGACAAGCACCTGCCTATGGTCCTCATGGCATGCCGCTCCGCTGTCCAAGACTCCACCTCCTGCACGCCTGCCCTCCTCATGCTGGGGAGAGATCCGCACCCCTGCGGAGATGGCGTTTGGTCGGCCCCTGGATAGCCCTCATGTTCCTCCGGGGCCGGAGTATGCCCGGAGACTCCAGGACCGCCTGGAGACAGCCCACACCTTCGCCAGAGAGCAGCTGGTGAATGCAGGTGTGAGGCAGAAAGGAACTATGACGTGCACACCCGGGGAAGGCACTTTGTGGCTGGGGAGCTGGTCTGGGTCTACAGCCCCCTAAGAAAAAAAGGCAGATGCCCCAAGTTGGACAGTCACTGGGTGGGACCCTGCAGTGTCCTGGAGAGGGTAGGGGAGGTTGTGTACCGGGTGCAGCTTCCTCCCAGGGGGAGAAAGGTGGCACTGCACCGGGACAGGTTAGCCCCATACAGAGGGGCCTCTTTTCCCCAAACTCCAGGAACCCCCACAATTCCCCTCTCTCTGGCAATGACATTCTCCAGGCACCCACCCTCAGGTGCCGCAGACAAGGCTCCAGACAGCCCACTCCCCCTGTTTCCCCCTGTGTCACGCGTGGTTCCCCAGAGCCACGGACTGTGTCTACCCGTTCCGCTTCCTTGTCCCCCATATCCCTGCCTTCATCCCCTGGTTCCCAGGGGGGCACTCTGCGACCATCACGGCCACGCAGGCAAAGGAGACCTCCCGGGTCGCTTCAGAGACTTTGTTTGTTCCCTCGGGGACGAGGGACTTTGTGGTGGGGGGCTGTGTGGCGACCCGCACAGACAGCTGTGTGTTATGTCTTAGGCTAGGATGTGGTTGTGTTGTACTGACCAGTACCCGGTGTTCGCGGGGTCCGACATGTCAGCCAACCTGCTATCTGCCAATCACGGGAATGCCTGGAATGTTCTGATGCCGGGCATCCTGGTGGTTGGCGGAGTGGCGTGGAGGGGGGTTGGGCAGGGGGGTGAGCATTGGAAGTTAAGACCAGGTTCAGCCTTTATTCTCTCTCTCTTACGTCTGGGCTGCCCAAGAGAAGGTCACGATTGGCTTATGGGTTATCTGTTATCTTTTTGGCGTGTGCTACGGCCCAAACAGTAGCCTGTGTAAAGTTGGTTTAATAAACCGTCAATTCGCAAACTCAAGCCTCTGTCTGGACAATTGTTCCTTTATGATCTAGTCAGGTCA
>NC_088237.1:23162687-23167687 GCF_036934945.1 Oncorhynchus masou masou
ATAGCAGGTATTTCACCTCTGTGTCAAATAGTGTGAGTCCTGGGGCTGGAGATTGGTCCAACATGTCTGCTAATTCATTGATATAAATGTTGAAAAGATTTGGACTCAAACTGCAGCCTTGTCTCACACCTCGACATTGTGAAAAAAATTCTGTTCTTTGGTTTTTGATTTTTATTGCACACTTGTTTTCTGTGTACATACATTTTATTAAGTCATATACCTTACCACCACGCCCACTTTGTAAAATTTTGTAGAATAGCCCTTCGTGCCAAATCGAATCAAATGCTTTTTTAAAGTCAATAAAGCAAGCAAAGATTTTGCCCTCTTTTTTTTGGTGGACGTGTTTATTAATTAGTGTGTGCAAGGTGATATATGGTCAGTAGTGCGATGGTTAGGGAGAAAGCCAATTTGACATTTACTTATTACATTTTTTTCTTGAAGAAAGGTTTGAATTCTTGAATTCAAAATGCTACAGAAAATCTTTCCCAAGTTACTGTTTACGCAAATTCCCCTGTAATTATTGGGGTCTGATTTGTCTCCACTTTTGTGGATAGGGGAGATGAGCCCCTGGTTCCAGACATCAGGGAAGCAGCCAGAAGTTAAAACCATGTTGAACAATTTAAGCACAGCATTTTGCAACTCAGGTGTGCTGTTTTTCAGCATTTCATTTCTGATGTTGTCTAGACCACAAGCCTTCTTTGATTTAATAGATTTTAGCTTTTCATTTAGTTCTTGTTGGGTTATTGGGTAATCTAATGGATTTTGGTTGTTTTTAATGACTGATTCAAGGATGTTCAATTTTTCTTTAATTTCTAATTGGTTCTGTTGCAAGTCTTTTTGTGGGATGTTTTTGTATAGATTATCAAAATAAGTTTTCCAAATTCCTACATCTTGTATTGCTAATTCTTGTGGCTTTGTTGTGCTTAAATTGTTCCACATGTCCCAGAACTGATTTTGGTCAATTGCGTTTTCAATTTCATCAAGTGTCCTGTTGGTATAATTAAATTTCTTGCGTTTCAGTGTTTGTTTATACTGTTTCAGAGATTCAAAGTATTCATATCGTAGCTCTGGGTTGTTTTGCTGCTTATGTTTTTTGTTTGACATTTGTCTCAAGTGTTTTCTAATTGTTTTGCATTCATTATCAAACCATTTGTCAGAAACATTTTGATTTTTGCTTCTGATGTTGCATTTCTTTGGTTTTCTCAAATTTGCTTTCGATGCTGCTTTTTGGAATATGCAGTTGATGTTTTGAGTAGCTGAATTGACACCATCTTTATTGTTTTGGTACCGTGAGTTATTGAAAAACTGTATAGAGTTCATTATTTCATTTGAGTTCAATGTTTCAGTGAATCTCTCTGCACTGTTTGGAGCCCATCTGTATGATTGGTTTATGTTGTAGAGTTTATTGGGCTGTTTTTTTGAATGAATACTGCCGGTTAATTTCTTCAGAAACACGTTGATCTGACTGTGATCTGACAAGGGTGTCTGTGGTCTGACAGTAAATGCACTAATGGAAGAGGGGTCAATGTCAGTGATGGCATAATCGACTACACTTGTCCCAAGAGCTGAGCAGTAAGTAAACTGACCTAAAGAGTCCCCTCTGATTCTACCATTAAGCATGTACAGGCCTAAGGCTCGACAGAGATGTACTAACTCCTTTCCATTTTTGGTCAGTATTTGGTCAGGACTGTTTCTATTATTTATAATAGGGCTACTGTATAAGGAGGGGTGTCCAAATATGTGGTGGTTACCTCCCGCATCAGTGTAGTCAGGCTCAGAACCTGTTCTTGCATTGAAATCTCCACAAAGAAGCACTTTACCCTGTGCCTGAAATGTAATGATTTCTGTCTGGAGATTGTCAAAAAACTGATCATCATAATATGATGAATCTGAAGGAGGAGCATAAGCTGCACATATGTATACATCATTGTCACAATAGATTGTACCTTTGTTAAGTTTTAGCCAAATGTGAGTGGTACCTTTTTTCATTTCATCCAGCGCTAAGTCCCGCTTATGCCAAATGATGATTCCACCTGAGTCTCGGCCCCGTTTAACATGTTCATGTTTGATTGACGGTAGTAAACTTTCTCTATAGCCTGAGGGACACTGAGTATCTATGTCTCCACGACACCATGTTTCCAGTAGGATTATGATGTCCTGTCCCTTGATGTTTTTAAGCAATTCTGGATTTGTTGTTTTATAACCAAAATGTGAAGAGTATAGGCCCTGGATATTCCAAGAGCTGATAGTTAATGATCTCATTTATAATAAGTGATATTCACTGGTTTGAGTAAAGTACATCGATAAAAAAAGAATACTATATACATACATACATACATACATACATACATACATACATACATACATACATACATACATACATACATACATACATACATACATACATACATACATACACATGCAGATACACATATATACACACACACACACACACCATCACACAGAATTATTATTATAATACCGGTGTCAATAAAATTAAGAATAGTTGTAAACAAATTAATAAGAATGGAATAAGATTGCACATAAAATAAGTACAATGCAATCTGCAACCCTGTGTGTGTGTGTGTGTGTGTGTGTGTGTGTGTGTGTGTGTGTGTGCGTGCCTGTGTGTGAATTAAAGGGACTGTCTAGCTCAGTAGTCTGCATATTAGTTGCAGTAGTTGGCGCACCTCTCCTATCTCTGATTGTTCTAGGGGTCTTCTGCCAGAGGTTACCTCAGCATATGTAGGCTGATGATCTGACTGATACAAGGTGTGGACTGCGTCATGTGGTCTACTTCCCTGAAGGGCAGTGTTCTGTCCGACCCTGGAGTAGTGGTCAGAGCTGTGTTGTGATGGGCTGGGTCTAGTAGAGCTGTGTTGTGATGACCTGGGTCTAGTAGAGCTGTGTTGTGATGGGCTGGGTCTAGTAGAGCTGTGTTGTGATGGGCTGGGTCTAGTAGAGCTGTGTTGTGATGGGACGGGTCTAGTAGAGCTGTGTTGTGATGGGCTGGGTCTAGTAGAGCTGTGTTGTGATGGGACGGGTCTAGTAGAGCTGTGTTGTGATGACCTGGGTCTAGTAGAGCTGTGTTGTGATGGGCTGGGTCTAGTAGAGCTGTGTTGTGATGGGCTGGGTCTAGTAGAGCTGTGTTGTGATGGGCTGGGTCTAGTAGAGCTGTCCTGTGATGGGCTGGGTCTGGTAAATATGTGCTGTGTTGGGCCTGTCTGTAGATGGGATGGGCTGGGTCTAGTAGAGCTGTGTTGTGATGGGACGGGTCTAGTAGAGCTATGTTGTGATGGGCTGGGTCTAGTAGAGCTGTGTTGTGATGACCTGGGTCTAGTAAATATGTGTTGTGATGGGCTGGGTCTAGTAGAGCTGTGTTGTGATGGGCTGGGTCTAGTAGAGCTGTGTTGTGATGACCTGGGTCTAGTAGAGCTGTGTTGTGATGGGCTGGGTCTTGTAGAGCTGTGTTGTGATGGGATGGGTCTAGTAGAGCTGTGTTGTGATGGGCTGGGTCTAGTAGAGCTGTGTTGTGATGACCTGGGTCTAGTAGAGCTGTGTTGTGATGACCTGGGTCTAGTAGAGCTGTGTTGTGATGGGCTGGGTCTAGTAGAGCTGTGTTGTGATGGGCTGGGTCTAGTAGAGCTGTGTTGTGATGGGCCAGGTCTAGTAGAGCTGTGTTGTGATGGGCCAGGTCTAGTAGAGCTATGTTGTGATGGGACGGGTCTAGTAGAGCTGTCCTGAGGCGGGTCTGGTCTGGTAAATTTGTGCTGTGTTGGGCCTGGTCTAGTAGAGCTGTGTTGTGATGGGCTGGGTCTAGTAGAGCTGTGCTGTGTTGGGCCTGGTCTAGTAGAGCTGTGTTGTGATGGGCTGGGTCTAGTAGAGCTGTGCTGTGTTGGGCCTGGTCTAGTAGAGCTGTGTTGTGATGGGCTGGGTCTAGTAGAGCTATGTTGTGATGGGCCAGGTCTAGTAGAGCTATGTTGTGATGGGATGGGTCTAGTCGTGCTGTCCTGAGGCGGGTCTGGTCTGGTAAATATGTGCTGCGTTGGGCCTGGTCTAGTATAGCTGTGCTGTAATAAGCTGTGTCTGGCTCTTTTCTCCTCGGGATGGTTGAGGTACTGTTGTTTCAGAAGGTGGGGCGGGGGACCTTTGTTGCTGGGGTGATGGGTGTGTGGGTCCCTGCCAAGTGTTGCATCTTTTAGGTCCTTGGCAAAGGTTCTGATACTGTCCTGATCAAGATGTACATTATCATATAAGTGTTGACATGTCAGAGTGGGGTGGTGAGCCGTTCTGACGTTGTGCAGTGAGGCACAGTCCACAGTGATCTGTTGCTTTATTTTGTCGATCAACTTTCCTGGGAAGTCTTTTCTTGGTAGGAGGGTGGACACAACTATATTGGTTGTAGGGAACATAGCCTGTGCCCGTTCTGCCACTCTTCTCCCTGCCCCAGATACATTTTCACCTTTAGCATGAAGGTCGTTTGTGCCAGTGTGGATGATGATGTTGTCAGGGGTGTCAATCTTGGTCTGACTGAGTAGCTGCATTGCACTCTCAGCTGTAGGACACCAGAATTTATACACCTTGTGTCTAGGGAATAATCTTTCCTGGACTAAGAACTTCCCATTTGAATCAATTAGGATTGCAGTTGTGGGTGATTTTCTGGGTGCAGACTGGGAGGCTGGTAAGACCTGGGCTGGGAGGCTGGTAAGTTGACCTGGGCTGGAGCAGACTGAGAGGCTGGTAGGTTGACCTGGGCTGGAGCAGATTGGGAGGCTGGTAGAGTTGACCTGGGCTGGAGCAGACTGGGAGGCTGGCTAGGTTGACCTGGGCTGGAGGAGACTGAGTTGAGGCTGGTGGGAGGTTGACCTGGGCTGGAGCAGACTGGGAGGCTGGTAAGTTGACCTGGGCTGGAGCAGACTGGGAGGCTGGTAAGTTGACCTGGGCTGGAGCAGACTGGGAGGCTGGTAAGTTGACCTGGGCTGGAGCAGACTGGGAGGCTG
>NC_088237.1:23170187-23177687 GCF_036934945.1 Oncorhynchus masou masou
TGGAGAGGGAGAGAAATGAAAGGGAGAGAGACAGGGACACTGTTTTTGATTGGGATATGAGCGGTCACTACTAATATCTGTAATGGTTTATGACAGGTCCCTTTTGGAGTGTGTGTGTATGTGATTTACAATGACTCTGATGAGGCACAGTGAGATGCCCTTCTCATTGCCTGTTTCATTAGTGTGTCTCAATGTTAATTACATCTCCCTCTACATTCTGTGTTTGTCTGCCCTCCTCCCTCTTTCTCTCTCTTCTCCTCTCCTCCCTCTTTCTCTCTCTTCTCCTCTCCTCCCTCTTTCTCTCTTCTCCTCTCCTCCCTCTTTCTCTCTCTTCTCCTCTCCTTCCTCTCTTTGCTGTCCTCTACTTCACCCATTCTCCTCATACCTCTTTACCTCTCCTCATACCTCTTTACCTCTCCTCATACCTCTTTACCTCTTCCACCCCTCTTTACCTCTACTCCTTCCACCCCTCTTTACCTCTCCTCCTTCCACCCCTCTTTACCACTCCTCCTTCCACCCCTCTTTACCTCTCCTCCTTCCACCCCTCTTTACCTCTCCTCCTTCCACCCCTCTTTACCTCTCCTCCTTCCACCCCTCTTTACCGCTCCTCCTTCCACCCCTCTTTACCTCTCCTCCTTCCACCCCTCTTTACCTCTCCTCCTTCCACCCCTCTTTACCTCTCCTCTTTTTATCTCTCTCATCGCTGAGTCACTCAGGCTTCTCTCTCTCTCAGGGGTAGTTATAAAGGCTCATGAAGTCAGTAAAAGGTTCTTAGAGAAAGTCACGTGACCCGACTGCTCCCTGGTGCTCTACCCTGGCTTCATGCTGGACTACAACTACCACGTACGTACGTTCAGGACCATTATCACACTCCAATGAAGGCCGTCATTAAAGCTAATGTGGTGTATTTAGTAGCGTGAATGTCAGTGATTCACGGTGTGTTGAGCATTCTGTCACCCTGAGAGGAAGGGAGTGTTGCTGTCTGTCTGTGTCCAGTCAGAGGTTATTCAGGTCAGAGGTTATTCAGGTCAGAGGTTATTCAGGTCAGAGGTTATTCAGGTCAGAGGTTATTCGGGTCAGAGGTTATTCGGGTCAGAGGTTATTCGGGTCAGAGGTTATTCGGGTCAGAGGTTATTCGGGTCAGAGGTTATTCGGGTCAGAGGTTATTCGGGTCAGAGGTTAGTCAGAGGCGGGTCAGAGGTTATTCGTCAGCGGTTATTCGGGTCAGCGGTTATTCGGGTCAGCGGTTATTCGGGTCAGCGGTTATTCGGGTCAGCGGTTATTCGGGTCAGCGGTTATTCGGGTCAGCGGTTATTCGGGTCAGCGGTTATTCGGGTCAGAGGTTATTCAGGTCAGAGGTTATTCAGGTCAGAGGTTAGCTAAGTGCTAGGCGAGGTGGTACCTATGCCCACCTCAATATTTCACTATCCCTGCAGGGGAAAGAATATACTAATATTGTGTGTGTGCGTCTGTGTGTGTGTTGTGCGCACATTTTGCACGTGTGTATTTATACAGCATTCAGTCTGTGAACTATAGGGAGCCCTACCTCTTCCTCACCACCTCTTCCTCTCCCAGTGCCTGGCTCAGCTCTAAATAACCATGGGAACTCTACAGACTATAGCAGTTCACACACAGACCTGCTGAACTACATTATAATACACTACATTACTCTCTCTCCATCTCTCTCTCTGTGTTTCTCTTTCTCCATCTGTTTCTCTGTCTCTCTCTTTCTCTCTCTCTGTTTTCTCTCTCTCAATTCAATTCAAGGGTGCAGAGTCTCAATTTGGTGTTCGTCTCTCTCTCTCTCTCTCTCTCTCTCCGTCTCTCTCTCTCTCCCGTCTACCTCTCTCTCCGTCTCTCTCTCTCCTCTCTCTCTCTCTCCGTCTCTCTCTCTCCCGTCTACCTCTCTCTCTCTCTCTCTCTCCCCCTCTCTCTCTCTCTCTCTGTCTCCCTCTCTCCCGTCTCTGCCTCTACATCTCTTCTCTTTTTCCCTTTGTTCCTCAACCCTGCTTCTCTCTCTCTCTGTCTCTCTCTCTGTGTCTCTGTCTCTTTCTCTCGGTCTCTCTCTGTCTCTCTCTCTCGGTCTCTCTCTGTCTCAATTCAATTCAATTCAATTCAAGGGGCTTTATTGGCATGGGTAACATGTGTTAACATTGCCAAAGCAAGTGAGTTAGATAATATACAAAAGTGAAATAAAAAGTGAAATAAACAATAAATATTAACAGTAAACATACCGAAGATAAAATAAATAAGCATAAATATGGGTTGTATATACAATGGTGTTTGTTCTTCACTGGTTGCCCTTTTCTCGTGGCAACTGGTCACAAATCTTGCTGCTATGATTGAACACTGGAATTTCACCCAGTACATATGGGAGTTTATCAAAATTGGGTTTGTTTTCAAATTCTTTGTGGATCTGTGTAATCTGAGGGAAATATGTCTCTCTAATATGGTCATACATTGTGCAGGAGGTTTGGAATTGCAGCTCAGTTTCCACCTCATTTTGTGTGCAGTGTGCACATAGCCTGTCTTCTCTTGAGAGCCAGGTCTGTCTACGGCGGCCTTTCTCAATAGCAAGGCTATGTTCACTAAGTCACTAAGTCTGTACATAGTCAAAGCTTTCCTTAACTTTGGGTCAGTCACAGTGGTCAGGTATGCCACTGTGTACTCTCTGTTTAGAGCCAAATAGCATTTCCAATGTGTCAAGTAATTATCTTTTTGTTTTCTCATGATTTGGTTGGGTCTAATTGTGCTGCTGTCCTGGGGCTCTGTGTGGTGTGTTTGTGTTTGTGAACCGAGCCCCAGGACCAGCTTTCTTAGGGGATTCTTCTCCAGGTTCATCTCTCTGTAGGTGATGGCTTTATTATGGAAGGTTTGGGAATCACTTCCTTTTAGGTGGTTGTAGAATTTAACAGCACTTTTCTGGATTTAGATAATTAGTGGGTATCGGCCTAATTCTGCTCTGCATGCATTATTTGGTGTTCTACGTTGTACACTGAGGATAGTTTTGCAGAATTCTGCATGCAGAGTCTCAATTTGGTGTTTGTCCCATTTTGTGAAGTCTTGGTTGGTGAGTGGACCCCAGACCTCACAACCGTAAAGGGCAATGGGCTCTATGACTGATTCAAGTATTTTTAGCCAGATCCTAAATGGTATGTTGAAATTTATGTTCCTTTTGATGGCATAGAATGCCCTTGCCTTGTCTCTCAGATCGTTCACAGCTTTGTGGAAGTTACCTGTGGCGCTGATGTTTAGGCCAAGGTATGTATAGTTTGCTCTAGGGCAACAGTGTCTAGATGGAATTTGTATTTGTGGTCCTGGTGACTGGACCTTTTTTGGAACACCATTATTTTGGTCTTACTGAGATTTACTGTCAGGGCCCAGGTCTGACAGAATCTGTGCAGAATATCTAGGTGCTGCTGTAGGTCCTCCTTGGTTGGTGACAGAAGCACCAGATCATCAGCAAACAGCAGACCTTTGACTTCGGATTCTCGTAGGGTGAGGCCGGGTGCTGCAGACTTTTCGAATGCCCGCGCCAATTCATTTATGTAAATGTTGAAGAGGGTGGGGCTTAAGCTGCATCCCTGTATAACCCCACGACCCTGTTTGAAGAAATGTGTGTTTTTGCCAATTTTAACCGCACACTTGTTGTTTGTGAACATGGATTTTATAATGTCGTATATTTTTCCCCCAACACCACTTTCCATCAGTTTGTATATTAGACCCTTGTGCCAAATTGAGTCGAAGGCTTTTTTGAAATCAACAAAGCATGAGAAGACTGCCTTTGTTTTGGTTTGTTTGGTTGTCAATTAGGGTGTGCAGGGTGAATACATGGTCTGTTGTACGGTAATTGAGAAAAAAAATTGACATTTGCTCAGTACATTGTTTTCGTTGAGGAAATGTACGAGTCTGCTGTTAATGATAATGCAGAGGATTTTCCCAAGGTTACTGTTGACGCATATTCCACGGTAGTTATTGGGGTCAAATTCGTCTCCACTTTTGTGGATTGGGGTGATCAGTCCTTGGTTCCAAAATTTGGGGAAGATGCCAGAGCTAAGGATGATGTTAAAGAGTTTTAGTATAGCCAATTGGAATTTGTTGTCTGTATATTTGATCATTTCATTGAGGATACCATCAACACCACAGGCCTTTTTGGGTTGGAGGGTTTTTATTTTGTCCTGTAACTCATTCAATGTAATTGGAAAATCCAGTGGGTTCTGGTAGTCTTTAATAGTTGATTCTAAGATTTGTATTTGATCATGTATATGTTTTTGCTCTTTAACAAAAATATAGAGCCAAAAAGAAGTGGTTTACCCATACATCTCCATTTTGGATAGATAATTCTTTGTGTTGTTGTTTGTTTAGTGTTTTCCAATTTTCCCAGAAGTGGTTAGAGTCTATGGATTCTTCAATTACATTGAGCTGATTTCTGACATGCTTTTCCTTCTTTTTCCGTAGTGTATTTCTGTATTGTTTTCGTGATTCATCATAGTGAAGGCGTAGACTCAGGTTTTCCGGGTCTCTATGTTTTTGGTTGGACAGGTCTCTCAATTTCTTTCTTAGATTTTTGCATTCTTCATCAAACCATTTGTCATTGTTGTTAATTTTCTTTGTTTTTCCATTTGAGATTTTTAGATTTGATAGGGAAGCTGAGAGGTCAAATATACTGTTAAGATTTTCTACTGCCAAGTTTACACCTTCACTATTACAGTGGAACGTTTACCCAGGAAATTGTCGAGAAGGGATTGAATTTGTTGTTGCCTTTATTGTTTTTTGGTAGGTTTCCAAACTGCATTCCTTCCATCTATAGCATTTCTTAATGTTACTCAGTTCCTTTGGCTTTGATGCCTCATGATTGAGTGTTGCTCTGTTCAAGTAGACTGTGATTTTGCTGTGGTCTGATAGGGGTGTCAGTGGGCTGACTGTGAACGCTCTGAGAGACTCTGGGTTGAGGTCAGTGATAAATTAGTCTACAGTACTACTGCCAAGAGATGAGCTATAGGTGTACCTACCATAGGAGTCCCCTCGAAGCCTACCATTGACTATGTACTTACCCAGCTTGCGACAGAGCTGCAGGAGTTGTGACCTGTTTTTGTTGGTTATGTTGTCATAGTTGTGCCTAGGGGTGCATATGTGGGAGGGAATGCTGTCACCTCCAGGCAGGTGTTTGTCCCCCTGTGTGCTGAGGGTGTCAGGTCCTTTCTCTCTTTCTGTTTCTGTCTCCCTGTCTCTCTCTGTTTCTCTGTTTCTCTGTTCTGTTCTCTCTCTCTCTCTCTGTTTCTCTGTTCTGTTTCTCTTTCTCTCTTTCTGTTTCTGTCTCCCTGTCTCTCTCTGTTTCTCTGTTCTGTTCTCTCTCTCTTTCTGTTTCTCTGTCTGTTTCTGTTTCTCTGTTTCTCTTTCTGTTTCTATTTCTCTGTCTTTCTGTCTGTTTCTCTGTTCTGGTTCTTTCTCTCTTTCTGTTTCTCTGTTCTGTTTCTCTTTCTCTCTTTCTGTTTCTGTTCTGTTTCTCTGTTCTGCCTTTCTGTTTCTCTGTTCTGTTCTGTTCTCTCTCTCTCTCTGTTTCTCTGTTCTGTTTCTCTTTCTCTCTTTCTGTTTCTGTCTCCCTGTCTCTCTCTGTTCTCGCTCTCTCTGTTTCTCTGTTCTGTTCTCTCTCTCTCTCTGTTTCTCTGTTCTGTTTCTCTTTCTCTCTTTCTGTTTCTGTCTCCCTGTCTCTCTCTGTTCTTGCTCTCTCTGTTTCTCTGTTCTGTTCTCTCTCTCTCTCTGTTTCTCTGTTCTGTTTCTCTTTCTCTCTTTCTGTTTCTGTCTCCCTGTCTCTCTCTGTTCTCGCTCTCTCTGTTTCTCTGTTCTGTTTCTCTTCTCTGTTTCTCTGTTCTGTTTCTCTTTCTCTCTTTCTGTTTCTGTCTCCCTGTCTCTCTGTTCTTGCTCTCTCTGTTTCTCTGTTCTGTTTCTCTGTTCTGTTTCTCTGTTCTGTTTCTCTTTTCTCTTTCTGTTTCTGTCTCCCTGTCTCTCTCTGTTCTGTTTCTCTGTTTCTCTGTTCTGTTTCTCTCTCTCTCTGTTTCTCTTTCTGTTTCTGTTTCTCTCTTTCTGTTTCTGTCTCCCTGTCTCTCTCTGTTCTCGCTCTCTCTGTTTCTCTGTTCTGTTCTCTCTCTCTCTCTGTTTCTCTGTTCTGTTTCTCTTTCTCTCTTTCTGTTTCTCTGTTTCTGTTTCTCTCTTTCTCTCTTTCTGTTTCTCTTTCTCTCTTTCTGTTTCTCTGTCTGTATCTGTTTCTCTGTTTCTCTGTTCTGTTTCTATTTCTCTGTCTTTCTGTCTGTCTTTTCTTTCGGGTTCTTTCTCTCTTTCTGTTTCTGTCTCCCTGTCTCTCTCTGTTCTCTCTCTCTGTTTCTCTGTTCTGTTTCTATTTCTGTCTTTCTGTATCCCTGTTTCTCTCTTTCTGTTTCTCTTTCTCTCTTTCTGTTTCTCTCTTTCTCTCTTTCTCTCTTTCTGTTTCTCTGTTCTGTTTCTCTGTTCTGTTTCTATTTCTCTGTCTTTCTGTCTCCCTGTTTCTCTCTTTGTTTCTCTCTTTCTCTTTTTGTTTCTCTCTTTCTCTTTTTGTTTCTCTTTCTGTTTCTCTTTCTCTCTTTCTGTATCCCTTTCTCTCTTTCTGTATCTCTGTTTCTCTCTTTCTGTTTCTCTTTCTGTTTCTCTCTTTCTCTCTTTCTGTCTCCCTGTTTCTCTCTTTCTTTCTTTCTCTCTTTCTGTTTCTCTCTTTCTCTCTTTCTGATTCTCTCTTTCTCTCTTTCTGTTTCTCTCTTTCTGTTTCTCTTTCTCTCTTTCTGTTTCTCTTTCTCTCTTTCTGTTTCTCTTTCTCTCTTTCTGTTTCTCTGTGTCTGTATCTGTCTCTCTGTTTCTCTCTTTCTGTTTCGTTTCTCTGTTCTCTGTTTTCTGTTTCTCTGTTCTGTTTCTCTGTTCTGTTTCTCTGTTCTGTCTTTCTGTCTCCCTGTTTCTCTCTGTTTCTCTCTTTCTGTCTCTGTTTCTTTGTTTCTCTTTCTGTTTCTTTGTTTCTCTCTGTTTCTCTCTTTCTGTCTCTGTGTTTCTCTCTGTTTATATTTCTCTGTCTCCCTGTTTCTCTCTTTCTCTCTGTTTCTATTTCTGTCTCCCTGTTTCTCTCTTTCTGTTTCTCTCTCTTTCTGTTTCTCTCTTTCTCTCTTTCTGTCTGTCTTCTCTCTTTCTGTTACTCTGTTTCTCTGTTTCTGTTTCTCTTTTCCTGTTTCTCTCTTTCTCTCTGTTTCTATTTCTCTCTCTGTCTCCCTGTTTCTCTCTTTCTGTTTCTCTCTTTCTGTTTCACTCTTTCTGTTTCTCTCTTTCTGTTTCTCTCTTTCTCTGTTTCTGTTTCTCTGTTCTCTGTTTCTATTTCTCTGTTTTTCTGTCTCCCTGTTTCTCTCTTTCTGTTTCTCTCTTTCTCTCTGTTTCTCTGTTTCTGTTTCTCTCTTTCTGTTTCTCTTTCTCTCTTTCTGTTTCTCT